>NC_089792.1:23373857-23443857 GCF_040412425.1 Macrobrachium rosenbergii
GTCGAAGTGAAATGTGATTCATTAAACTTATGAGAATGGTAAGACTCAGTAGTAAATATTCTGAACAATATTTTTTAAATATGATCATCGTTATATTTTTCAAACAGTATCTGGTAAAACAGTAAGTATACAATCCTGATAAAACATCTTACTTTTGATGAAAAAAGATTTAGAAATATATGCTACAAAAAACCATATGGTTAAAGAAACAGTCTCTCTTCCTGAAAATATCATTATTGTATGAAGGTTTTATGGGAGAAAAATGGACAGTCCTGTGGAACAGAAACCACATGAGAAGGTGCTTTAGACATCTTATATTTGTATTTTTCCTAAATGTTTTGCTTTCAAAACTCAAAGATCTCATAGTAATGTATGCAAAATGAAAAAGTTTACTATCCTTAAAACAGAAATTATTTAATTTTTAAAATTTTATTTACTTTTATGAACTTCAAAATTTAGGATGGAGATTCAAACAGAAATAAACACCTAAAAATAATTTTAACAGCTATGTTCTCAAACTGATAAATACTTTGTACAGATGTATTTAAATACCATATATAGACCATAGCCTCCAGACCTCTACACCTGACTATCTTCATCAACTTGTAAGATAATACCTAGGTTACCAAATTCTGAACGAATTATACTGAAGGCACAGATTCTGAAATTCATTTTTAATCATTCAGAAGTCACTATCAAATTGGAAACGTAACAAAATTCCTCACTGAGTCTCAAATTTTCAGAAACAAAGATAATGCTATCCGATGATGGAATACCAATCTTATACAGTTTACAAGAATATTAAAATTACCATTTTACTTCAACAGTTATTGCTAATTTCTTTCCCTCAACATTCAATTCAAACTGAAATTATCTATGAAACATTGTGTGACAAGAACAGGTGGCCTCTTGTTAAAATGACCATAGAGCCTAAGGTTTTTGTTCTTGACATATTCAAAGGACTGTTAATCTACTCCTAATTCAAACATCATTCACAAATATTGCGCCTCTTTAGCAAATCTGGAATTCTCAAAAAGAAAGTGAGCAAACCTGAAAAAGAATTTTCCATGTATGGGTTAGAGATTAAAAGTTTAATCATCAATCTTTAATGGTTAATGTCAACTTACCTTCATCATAAGAAGAAGTGTATTGAGCACAATGAGTAACATGATGAAGTATTCAAAGGGTGCTGAAACGACAATGCGCCAGATCTTGTACTTGAAGCTGTCATGATCCTTAGGCATATATCGCTCCAAAGGCTTAGCTTGAATGGCAAAGTCTATACATGATTTCTGTAAGAGATGAACAAAGATGCGTGAGCCGTGGTAGATATGAATTCTATCTATGAAAGAAGAAGAGGTTTGGTTGACAACCTTCCCATCATAGGCCACAGTCCATAGAGTTTACTTGAAAACTGTTTTGTGTATTTCATCATTCTCCACCTAGAGATGATCTCTCTCAGCCACGTCAATATGTAGTCTAAGTTTTTACCACTGAAAAATAACCTAATGGTAACAATGAATATCACTGTCACTAAAAGGACTACCTGGCCTCTGAGAAGTACATGATTAAAGAGTCTCCAGAACGCAAGAATATTATTGGGATAAGATTGTTTTTTATGGGTAATGAATCAATGAAAATACCAATTTCATATATAATGGCAGTTAATATATTAGCGAGAAAATGACAGAAAATGTGAAACTGCATCCATTACTAAAAATAAGAGAATTATTATGTTTTAACTAGGTGCTTAAATAACAAGGCTATAGGAGCACTTCTAATGCGTATGCCTACCATCATATTTTCCAAATCTGAATTACACAATGTATGCAAGCAATTTTTTAATTTCTCTCAAATGATACCAGTTCCTTAACATTGCAAATGATCTGGGTAATGACCATCACAAGATGTAACAGAACTGATACGGCAAACTGAGAGAGAGAGAGAGAGAGAGAGAGAGAGAGAGAGAGAGAGAGAGACTTTCGTGACCACAACCTTTAGCCAAAACAAGTACTTCATCTCCATAACATGCATAACTATGTATTTATTGAGCTTTGAGTACGGAGATTTCATGATACAAAACCAACTTTAAAAGTGTAATGAATACTACAATCTTTGGTTATTCTGCCTTATATGGGGAGAAAACCTGAATATCGTTAAAAATACCTTTATGAAAATGAAACTCAACCTAAGAAGGGTACCTCAGTGCGAAACAGCTCATCAAAAGTATATGGATGGAGGCCTGTGGTACTGGAGAAAGCTAAAGCTATAGCAAGCATTCACTGAGTTCTGAATTGTCGACAACAACAAGATGCAAATTAGAAACGCAAGATGTGCTCTCTACTCAGTCTCACCTGATTTTTATCCAGCTCTCCATCCTGCAACTCAGATTCTCCTTGCTCCTGAAACGTGATGATGATAAGAGCAACGAAAATGTTCACGAAGAAAAAAGGAAACACAATGAAGTAAACGATATAAAAGATGGACATCTCCACGGCGACTTCTGGCTGTGGTCCATGGTCCTCACGTGTAGCTGCCATTGAGTTCTTGAGCACTCTGGGGGAAGAAGAAAACGATCCCGTTAGTGACAAACGACTCTGCACTTACCCTGAAGTTTTCTGGAAAGTACAATGTTCAAAAACTTCTTGAGAAGAAATAGCCTAGTCTTGATTGAGCTGAAATTTAATCGTTAATACTCTCCTAATACTCGGTTACTAAGGAAGACACGCCATTACCTATCTGCCGAAGGTAGCACTTGAAGTATATAAAGGCAGAATGTTAACAAAATCAAAGATAAAATAAAAATAAATAAAGGGCAATCGCTGAAGGTAAAATACGAAGATACGATGCCTTAAAGGACATTTACAGTTTGTCAAAAGAACTCATAAAAAGCCTAAAGGGCGAGTTCCAGAAACAGAATTCTTTATGTCTTACTTGAATTCCTTGACATATAACCATGGTAAATTTTACTTTGAATTGGTGAATATATTGTTTATTTTTAGTCGCCAGTAAAATTTATATCACAGTTTCTTCATTGACATATCTTACACCCAGGAAACTGTGAAGTTTAGTAGCTTAAAATTCTTATTTTGTCAGCCATAAATATAATGAAGACAAATCTAGGAAGCTACAGGATGAATATATGTATCTTCAGAATCCACTAGAAGAAATTAACTTTATTTTACAAAATCAAGGCTCTCAATTCACACGACACAACACAATGACACGTGACGCAACTATGAATTACATGTCCACTTACAAAGGCCACCCTTCTCCTGTTTGGACAGCAAAGAGGGTTAACATGGCAGCCATCACGTTGTCATAATGGAAGTCCTGCTGCCGCCATAACCTTGGTTTTACTTCTGGTGGACGCTCGTACCCTTCGAAGACGAAGAACTCACCCCTGCAAGATTTTTTCGATTTTAGCATCGGGACAAATAAAAGATTTGGTCTTTCTTATCATCAGGACAAATAAAAGTTTTTTTTTTTAACATTGGAACAAAGCAAAATCCCGTTTTAAACATCGGGACAGATAAAAGATGTGTATCTACTCATGAAAATCCCGTCTTAAATGTATGTTAGAAACTGAAATCATGCTGTAGTGGTCATGGTCGCTTCTTTTCTAATTGCAAATATTCGTATAAAAATGTTTCTTTGCTGAAAGACTCTTAAATGGGTTTCTTAAAATCATTTAAAAAAATTTATGACAAGAATGGTCCAAAAGAAATAAATGCTCCCTTAAATGAGTTCAAAATTTTCTTTATTCGAATTAACTATGATCTATTGCCAATTCAGCGATTCCAAATGAAAGACAAATTAAAACTGAATAATACAAGGCAAGTTGGAGAGCAAGACAAGTGAAATTTAGTATAATAAAAAAATAATAAATGAAACTGGAATTCAATTTAAAGCAGTTTTATCACGTACATGGGTAAAAGAAAAGTGAAATTAAATCAATGAAAAGAGAATACCAACAAAAGTTTTCTTGTACTACAGATGTTTTTCTTTAGTTTTCCTTTTGCACACTCTCATCTTCCTTTTTATTCATGTCTATTCCCTGTTTGCGTATCATTTTTACAATACCCATCTACTGTCTGTCTATCGATTTGAAAAACACATGTCCACTGAACATCCTACATTCTCTGGGATGCCAATTCTCCAAACTTCTTCGACTAATTCCCAAAATTCATTTGTAAAAGTTGAAGTCTCGTGCATATACAGCATTCAATGAACCCTCATAAACATTTTACCACTGTATACAAAAGCAGCCTGGTTCACTGTCTCATGTTATGTCCTCTTATTCACAATCAGCATCCACACATCACTTACATGAAGGAGAGTTGGTTAAACAATCCCTTCATGCTATCTTCTGTAAACAGTTTAAGTCACTTTCCATTCTTTTACATCCACTTGCTACCATCCTAGTTCACTGTTCTGTGACTTACCTTTTATCTTATCCTATCATTATCCATATTTACTTCCAAATACATTAATGAATTAATAGCTTCCATTCTTCCACCATATACATCAGCATACACTGCTCCATCTTATTTCCATTTACACTTTCACCTTTATTGTTGCATAAATTCAATTTCAACTTGCCCTTGCAGACGTAAGTTTCTGGAGTTTCTTTTCACTATCCCCAATGAATACTACATCATATGCAGACATCAGACACTTCACAATCCATTCACAATCTTGTTTCTTATCCCACACCTTTACACTTACACCTTTGCACCTTCTCTAACCTCTCATGTCTCTCCATCCATAAAGATATTAAAAGTTACTGAGACACAATACAGCCTTGTTTCACACCCACTTATACACCCAACCAAACATTCTCCCTTCTTTGGATTTTAATACACAATTTACTCCCATCAAAAATGGTCAATGGATCTCAACAACCTACCTCATATACCATACATCGTTATCAACCTTCACATTACCTACAGTCCCCTCTACTAGGCTTATCCTGGCAAGCCTTCACTTCATCAATAATCTTTAGCTAAAGGTGTCTTTACATTCTTCAGTGCCCTCAACACATCCTCAACATTCACTTCCACACGAGCTATCAAGCTTACACTATCTCCTTCCTCACTTGTGTCACTGACCCTTGCATCTCTTCCATCTCCCACAGTCAGCTAGTCTTTAAAATACACGCTCCAATGACTGAGAACTGTAGTCACTTCAGATTTACATCTTTTATTCAGATATTCCTTTGCCCATGAACAATTTTGCTGCATTTACTTGCCAGTACAACTTACTCTCCATTCAGTTCTTGCTCATATACGCCAGGCCATCCAATAACAATTGACTTACTGAAGCGGTAGGCAGTGGAACTACCTGGAAGCTAGCGCCTGGAAAGTGCCAACTGCTTGGGATTCTAATAGACTATATCCAAAACGGACAAGTTGGAGCATTACATGAAAATGGGAATCTAACAGATGTGAAGGTTTGCCATATTCTTTTAGGTTTAACGTACTATCTGGTGAGGATGAAGCTTCGATGAATGTATCTGGATTTAATTGTTCTCATACAGCTTAGTGATCAAGCAGCAAAATATCTAAGTAAATGCATCCAACAGTTGATGCTTGCAAATGCCTACCAGACAAAATATTAATACTAAAAATTTTTTAAATGTGAGATTATGAAAATAACCAACAAGATTAAGTACCAATATTAAGCTGTAATATAAGACTGTTATATTCCTAACTATTTATAGTAATTTTATGGCATTTATCAATGGGCTTAAGAATGAAGACTGGGTTTTCTTATTAAACATGCAGCTATGCTCAACTCAAGATATGGAAATAAATATATTTAGTAGACTAAAACCTCAATAAAGCTGGCCTAACCAGACAGAGGAAATTTCTTATAATCAATAATTTTAAAACCACATAAAATATTAATATACAAACAATCAAATAGCAAAAGTGTTGCTGAACTGCAAGTTTCATAAAAATAAGGGCATCATTTTGTAAGTGCAAGGATAAGCTGATATGTTAATTTCACAAACCTTACAGGGTTTAGCAACTAAAAAGTCACAATTTGCAGGGACTACCTTTTGATAAATTCTTAGCAATTAATCTCTATGCTTCTTGTTACTTTGCTGATGAAACATACTTTTCCCCTGAGTTTAAAATGGCATATACAAAATACAGGCCCAACTGTATGATCACAGACTTATGTTCTGTGCACTACCAAATAAAGCAGACCCTGATACAACTCTGCGCCCTGTTTAGAAAACACTGAAAAGAAGCAGAAACATACTTACTGACACTGAGCTCTTTCATGCACACTTTCATCAGTGCAGTAGAAAAACTTTCCATTAAACAGTTGTACAGCAATAACAGCGAAGATGAATTGGAATAGTATGTACACTATGAGAATATTGAACACATTCTTAAGGGAGTTGACAACACAATCAAACACCGCTTTCAATTTCGGCACTCTCTTGATGGTTTTGAGCGGTCGAAGCACACGGAGCACTCGGAGTGACTTGATGGTGCTGAGGTTCTGTCCAGTTGTGCTGCCCCTGTATGCACACACCACAAGCAGATCATAGTTAGCAAATGAGCCGCTGCAAATCAACTCAGAATTTGTGTACACAAGTGAATGTTTCTGATTAAAAAGTATACTTTTTTCACAAAAAAAATCATGAGTTCACTCTATAACTCTAATGGAAATTCTTTGACTACAAAAAGGCCATTAGGAATAACCTTGCTTTTATTGCTTTTGCGTCTGCATAAGTAAGACTAAGTAAAAGTCTTCACTGCACTGAGTGCAGATCCTTGAATAAAAACAGATTGCAAAACTGAAGTGATACATAAAACTTGACAACTGAGCTTGACTACTACAAGGCAGGCGTTAGGGAGAAATAACAATTCCCAAACAAATCAGTGCACATGTAAATAACAGACTACTCCCTGAGGCAAGACATTACAAAATACAAATATACATGTGGCCACAGTAAGAATATAAAATGATTGGACATGTTGTCAAATGCTTCATAGAAAGTGTTGATAAGGTTTGTAACGATGGTTATGTCGCTTTCATTGTTTCATTCTGAGTTACTTGGTAAGCAAGTGTTGCTATGGAAATGTTCTGCTTTAGTTTATTATTGCATATAATTTTGTTCTATGGATTTCACTATATTTATCAATCATATGTCTACTCATGCAAAAATAAAGTTCTTATTCTTAAGCTATAAAGACTACAATGAGCCACTTGCTGAAAATATGATAACGAAAATACATAAATACATACATACACACATATATATACACATACAGTATTTCAAGTAATTACATATACAGTATGTGCATATACATATATATTAAGAGAAAGAGAATATAAAAACTGATTTCATTTATATATATATAAAATAGAGAGAATATGAAAACATATATATGTATATAATGTATATGTATATAATATATATATATATATATATACATGTATATAATATACATATACATATAAATGAAGGAAGATATAGCATATGTAACTCGGAGCCTGCTGGAGGATCGGATACGTAAAACCAAGAAGGTGTCGGTTAGATGGCATGGCAGAGGTGTAGTGGCGTTATGTCCCCAGTATCCAAAAAGCACAAGGGCACAGACGTGATTCAAGCAGTATGCTTGGAAGGGGAAGGAGGTTAGGGGCTAGGGGATGGTTCCAATGCCATTACTGAGAAGCCTTCTGAGCAAGTGAATGAAGTGGTATCTGCTGTGAAAATGTTCTCCAGAGGCGGTTCATCTCTGATCCAGCAGAGGATGATTGTGGCAGGTCCTGTTGTTGAGTTCATCCTCGCGTCACCATCAGGAGGTGGTTAACGAGAAAAACGAGATAACAGTCAGTGACCTGATAAACCAAGGAGGCAATCCATATGCAGATAATCCCACAACATAGACTACCACAGAAGGCTCACCAGCAGCATTATGACCATACACACACACACACACTGTCAGTGACCTGTCTCTTGGTCGCACTTATGTGCTTACTGTGTACTGAGGCCATTGCATTGTAACACCTGCTATGCTCCATTGAACAAGCACTTTCTTGTTACGGCTCTACCTTCTAAACTACGCACACTCTGCTCACCAACATATTGTCCTAAATTCTTTCCATATTTTGATCTGGTAACCATATCTTCAACTCATCTCTGTATTTCTGACCTTATCATACTCCTTACTCCGCGTCATATAAAATGGAGCCTCTTCATTTTTAGCAAATTCAATCTTCTTCTCTAACTGAATTTAACCAAACACATTTTACTTCTCAGCATTCGCACATTTACTTCACATACACCTCTTTCTCTTCCCAACTCTTCACAGAATACCTGCTGCCTCCTTATCATCATGTATTTCCTCATCTCTTTTCTAACCCTGTCATTACCTGTTACATTTACACCTCAATGCCAATATAATTATGTACTCCACGGCTTTCAATCTTCGCCCGTCCATACACACGTTTATTACAACACTTTCTGGCTTTCATTTAGTTTAACAACATTACCATCCCTAACATTCATTTTCTTTTTTCTCCTCTTGCAAACACCTTAAATTATCTCATCAGTCTTTGAAACCTCTCCTCACTAACTAACTAATAATGCGTTCCCTGCAAACATCATCAACTGCTCCGCATTACAAATTTTAGTCCTTATTCCGATTCTACAAACTTCTATACCTTGTGTCTAAAAACCGTGCATATACACTTCATATATATATATATATATATATATATATATATATATATATATATATATATATATATATATATATATATATATATATATATATAATTTAGAGAGAGAGATAGATAGAGAGAGAGAGAGAGATAGACAGAAATATTTAGAAAGATAAGTAGACATAAAGATAGATAAACAGATGTGTGTGCATATATTATGGCACTAATATATAAAGGCATGTTTGTATATATATCGATATGGAATGAATCTATACAAACACACATGCTCACAGAAATGTGTGTACATTTACTATATATATATATATATATATATATATATATATATATATATATATATATATATATATATATATATATATATATATATATATATATATATATATATATATATATATATATATATAGCACATGTACCAAAAACTCTACTTATATCCATAGCTTGTTTACAATGAAGAAGCTGACTTAACAGGAAAAAATTCTATAGCCATAAGTTTCCGTACTTATTTTTTTACTCTTTAGTAAATCTAGGAACATAAATGCTAAGTCAACTTCAAAAATAAAATATTGCTCTCTAATTTATCAGAGTTGTCTGCAACACCAACTCCATTTTCTACTACGTACTGTAATACATTTAGAAGGCTCTTAATTTCTTAAAAGTAAACATAAACACTGTGAATATCCTAAAAACTTTATGTCTATTATAAGCAAATATGTTTATATCGGTTAAATTTAGAATTTTATTATATATTTTTAGTTTTCCAACTGAACACAAAGCAATACAGTAGTGAGATTTGCACTCTAGTTTCTGATTTTACCATAAGATTTCTGCAGTGAATGAAATATACCCTACAAATAATCATTTTATGTATAATTTCATGCAATGTGTGAACCATATGTCAAAGTACACATATAGAAAAATGTTAGTGTAAAGTGCCCTACGATTCCTTAAATTAAGTATTTTGACATTAGTTACTGTAATTATTTTAATCTAAAAATCAGATATTTCATTATAAAACCCAAAAAATTCACACAACTGTTTTCAAAAGTGTACCAAATATGACTGAACAGAAAGAGATAAGGTATGAATTACTCAATCTGAGTATTTATCATTTCTTTCAGAGATGAGAGCGTTCGCAGTAAAGCGACATATCCATAAGAGGAGAAATCGTTTTACATACAAATTAGCAATGGTATTCTTTCTTTTGCTTCGTGAAAAACTTCTGAAAGATAAAACAAATAAAGATTTATGTTGGCAAATTCTCAAAATAAAATTTGTATCCATCTCACTGGCTGTTTTCTGTTGTACTACATAACATTTCCTATCTTAGAAAACAAGTGAAGAATTTCTAGTTTCGGAGTTATTGACAGACTGTGGATGTGCTTTTGCTGTTGGGTGTGAGTTATTCCCAAGTTACAGTGAGTCGATGTCAGTGGGTTATTTGTGGCTTACTAGTTAAAACAACAAAAAATAATTTTATATATATATATATATATATATATATATATATATATATATATATATATATATATATATATATATATATATATATATATAATGTGTGTCGACTGTCTATCACTGTATCTAAACCAGAAGCCACAAGTTCGAATCCTGATCGGAGCTAATGCATTCATCAGTTATAGTTTCCACTGGATGTTCTTATTTCCACGTAAAGTAAATTCGATTATGAGTGATGATGTGATGTTTGTGGTTTAATATTTGTGAATATATATATGTATATAAACACACACACACACACACGTATATATATGTCTATATGTATGATATATACCCTACTCCCAAGAATTTGGTTATCACAGATTATTGCAGCAATGCTGTTCGAGAAGATGACAAATCCCGATGATGAAATTTACTAATGTGTAGGAAGACTAAACCATTTGAATCATGTTTGATCCAGTAATCATCTTAAAGTAAACCAAAATTATGATACGGCACCCAAGAGCTGGGCAAAATAGTTCAAAATATAAACTGTCCTGAGTAATATACAGTATATTGATCATAAGTACCAATTAATTAACTGTAAGTTTTCTGGCATCACAACTTCCATGGTCACTGACGCCGATCACAAACAGCAATGTTAATGGGTTAATTAATGGTGTTGGTGTGAATAACTTTCATGAATACATTACATACAAACTTTAAAACAGGCTCAATGCTTCACAGTTTACAAACCATAATTTTGTGTGCTGTCACTACTGACACCAGTTGAGAATGAGGCTGAAAACAAAATTATAGTATGGAAGCTCACTGGGTAACAGGCTTTTGGTTTATAGTAAATTCAGTGTACATGTTCTCATAGGAAGAGAGCGCTGATTCAAGAAATCATTATGGTATTTCAATTTTTATGTGTAACATACAATACATGGGATTTGGAAGAGGACATTTCATTGTAAAACTATAAATTTCCTTTCCATGATCATTTCATGTTTCCACTCTTGTTCAAGAGTGATTTGCTTTTGGATTTTATAATTAGTGCTTCTATATTCTACAGCCAAGATTCTAGGTTCCTCTAACACAGAATAAGGGAGGTTCTTTGCATCAGAAGGTCTTAGAATATCCTTGTACATAGGACCTCATAACTGAAAACTTTGTCTCTCCTTCTAAACATATGATACGCTTTTCCTTAGGACTAGATACTTCCTCTATGTGGCTGGCTAACAGGCTATGCTGAATGGGCATTTTCTACTTAAATATACAACTTTTCTTAGTAAGACTGGAGAAATTTATAGAACATTAGACAAATTGATACCCTATTAGTTAAGGAGTAGTGGCTCTACCTCAGGTGTAGAAACTAATGTATTAAAAGACGAGTTAAGCAAAAATATAATTAAACCTACGTGAAGGTAGTAGTAGCTGTTACTCATAGCAAAAATTAGAACTTGACTGATTCAACAGAATAACTTATTAAGCTTATTTCTCTAACCTTTTCTGGGGAATGTGCCGTTAAAATCGTTTTCACGGTACCAAGTATGTAAGTATTTCAAATCGTGTTAAACCATGATTTCATATCAGTTCCTACTCCTAATGTTTTTTGCAATCATATTGTGGAATGGAATGGAATATAAAATTTATGCCAAAGGCCAAACACTGGGACCTATGAGGCCATTCCGCACTGAAAGTGAAATTGAGAGTAAAAAGGTTTTAAATGTGTAACAGAAGGAAAGCCTCGCCGTTGCACTATGATACAATTGTTAAGAAAGCGTGGAAAGTAAGATGGAAGAAAGAGAATGTGAACGAAGGTACAGTAAATGGAGTGAAAGGGGTCACGGCTAAGAGCCGAGGGGAAGCTGCAAAGAAAGTCAAATAATATCTACGGTGTATTGCTTGGGGGTATTGCGTAGGGGGTTAGTGTCGCCAGTCCCTCTGCGGGGACAATTATGTTGTGCTTATGGAAAAGATTAAACAAGAATATGATGTGTCAGATCTATTTTCCACTTTGTCAGCAAGAAGGCTGGATTAAAACTGAATCTGATACTATCAATCACCACAGTCACTGATTATATAATTAATATGATGAAACTGAGGCTGTTGTTGGAAGGATGCAAGGGTTGTCCCCAATAAAGTCTGGGAGATCTAAAAAGCATTCCTGCTATGGTGCAGTTTCACACCGCCATAATTTTATTATATTATAGTTAAAACATATTAAATACATTATAATGACATGACCCTCATACGTTTTATCGTAGATATTTAAACAATTTCGACAACTACCCAGTTATTCAATCATATCGCCTTGTACATCCTATGTTCTGTAAAGTGGTGATGCGACTTTGACAAATTTTGCCATGATTTAGAAGGCATGTAACTTGTAATCAGTTACAATGAGTTTATGTGTGCAACTAGCCAAGGAGCCCGAATGTTGAAGTACTGATTATATTAATAATTAAGTGTGACCAAACAAAAGACTTTGAGCCTTATGACACGATCAAGATAAAACAGAGAACTTGTCATATTTATATAAAGCATTCTTGGCTAACTTTTCTGAAGCTCACTCTTGTAATAAGCTGTCTTCTAAGGTCTGACAATGATACTGTTTTCATCCTATATGATCAATGTATGGCTGCTTCTACATATTCTTTCTAAACAGTAATTTTTAATTCATTCTTGTGATAGCATTCAGTAAAATAAGTCATATAAGCATTATGCAAATGTCATACCACTATAACCAAATCCTTAATAAGCAGATGACAACTACAGTTTCAAATGAAGACACAAGATGCTTTTAACAATGAACTATAAAAAATGTAAGTTTCCAATGGTCATCAGTTTGTAAAACATTAAGAACTGACTTTGCATCTGCAAACGATGTCAACACAGTGATATTCAGTCTTGTTCTAGATGACCTTATTCCCCAAAAATTTCCTCATTAAGATACATATTTGCATCGTTTTTAAATTTCATCACTTACAGCACTACCATAAAATGATAATCATGATAACATAAAGCATAAGAATAAAAAAGTTTTGAGCAAAAAGATCTTTCCCATCCCTTTGTTTCAAACAATTATTCATCACATGGCACTTTTACCCCCAAAATGTCAAATATACTCTGAGCTTCTCAAAAAATGTCATTTTACAGTATCTTGTGGTTTTGGGGTCTGGCAATGATACTGTTTTCAGACTAGTAGATTACAGATGTTACCCAGATAGATGTCAAAATAAAAACGTTTTCTACCACCACCTGAGCAGTCTCTTCACATAACTACACTGCAGGTACCTTAAAGCATTAACAAGTTAACCAGAGAGCCTCTTAAAACTGTGATAATTATGTTTCTAGCCTCAATCACAACTATCATTAGCAACAAAGATGTGTGCAAAACTAATATTTTTACCTAAGGATGAACATACGATGAGAGAATATAAAATTTTCTTTCAGTCATTACCACTGTACATTCGAGCTAATTTTGATATTCTTTGGTTGTATAGCATGAAAAAGACAAGAGGTCCCTTTAAAAGGATAAACCTAAAGGAGGTATCATTCAGTGACCAGCTGCCAAAAGCAAAACAGGGAACAGTACCGAAATCAAATACAACTAAGAGCTTTGGCTGAGAATCAGAAGCAACTGGGCCCAAAGTAATACAGCACGGAATGCAATACTCAATGCCCAAATTCAGTCTTGATGTAAGGATCAAGATGCTATGACTGTCATACATTTTATAGCCAGAAATGAAGAGAAACAGGTATTTGAATAAAGCTTCTACTATGCATTTTCTCTGATGAATAGGGGTCTGTTCATTTAATGTGTCATCTGTATACAGGTTCTTATCTATTGTGCTTCATTCCATCCCTCTAACTTAGTCACTATTTTCTATATAAGCTCCTTCACATTACTGATTCACACTTTGTATTTTTCATTGTGCTTCCCTGCACGTTTTCTAAACACGACCAAGCCATCAAACCCTTAGCTACTCTACAAATTCAACGGTACTTATCACATCAGCTCTCTCCTCTTCACTTTCACTTTGCAATCTTTCTTGCAAATATGTGGCCAAGAGCCAACTTTGTATCTTCGTTTATGCACCATCCAACAATTTTTATTTTTCCCCTTTCAAGCCAGACACATCTGTGCCATACAATCAAATTCAAGCCTTTTCGTTAAATTCCACATCCTACTTTATATTCTCTTATAACAAATACCTTCACTCCATTTTATTCAATCGACTTTTATTCTCTTACAATAAATACCTTCGTTCCTTTAATCAAACAACTTTCACTTTCTCCCTAACATTTGCCTTTTCTATCAGTTTCTTTCTATATTTGTCCTCGCTGTTAATCACGCCTATAATCTACTTTCATTCATTTTCATAGCTCACCATCAGTTCAGTTTTATATGAATTCATCTTGAGCTTTCACTTTTCCACACTTTTCTCATCGCAAATCCCCCCAACTCTGTTATAGGCATAAAGTTCTATTTACAGAGTAGAGCATATAACCATTCTTTACAAGCAGGCATGAACTCGTTTCAAATCAAATGTAAACTTACTCCTACATCACATATCTCAAGTTTGAAGAAGCCTTTGTCCAGATGGAGGATGAATCTAAGTTAAAAATGTGCAGTACATACAAAAGCACACTAATAAGCAAAACTATAAAACCTGATCCAGTATCGTTGACAAATACAAACACCGTTTGAATGAGAGTATCAAACAGAGGTTATCTCTGCTATAAAGTACAGTATTTTATAATACACAACTTCATCACATTGTGAAGTTTAATACCTCAAACAAGAACATACAGCATGTTTCTTGTTTTAATCCACAGAGAGGAGAAAATGATTGCTTTCTATAAAGCATATCCCACAGATTACATATTTACTTCTTGTGGTGTTGAAGAATAAATACATTTAATAATGAACTTCACTTGTTGTGAATGTGGTAGAAATTTATAATTCATGGTACTACGTACAATTAGTAAACTTACGATTTAAATCTATGTTAACAATCCCATCATAACGCAAAATTCTCGAAAAAAGAAGAAAAACCTAGCAAAATTTCAAGACTAGACCACCTACAGGCAAAAGGAAACTCCTCATTATAGCTAATTCACCTAGAAAAACCATTCACACCATAACCAGAGAAACAGCAGTCTTTGGATAGTGTATGCATATGTTTGTGCCTAGATGATTTTGGCTTCATAAGATTTTAAAAATTAAAAACTCTATGCAACATGATCAGATATTCACTACGATGACCTTTGCCATAGCAATACCCATGACTGTGTATTTGCCAGACAGCAGAGACAGCAGTTTTGTTCCACTAGGAGAGAAGCCAAATCGTTGTGCCCAATATCATTTACATGTTTAATTATGCAGCCATGCACAAGGTCCCTATGGTTGCATAAGTCTACAGGTAGCAATCAGAAATATGTTACCTGGCTGATGGTAATCAGTCCCCTTTCAGTACCACACTGAGCATATTCCAGGCAATTTTGGTTAGCTGAATGTGTGCAAACGTCGCAGTGAATTGTGGACAGTTGCATTATAAAGAATAACTATTCTCATTAGTATGTTTAGTGCCAAATCTGTGCCATGTGCCAAATCTGTGCCATGAGGTTTCCAAGCCTAAGTAGTTACATAAGATCAAAAGTTAGCTCTTGAAGTCATGCATGATGTTGTGTGGCATATTACTGTAGACAAGAACGGGTTATTCTTGGCTTCTTACAGATTCACCAAGACACATGACAAAGTCATGGAAGAGATGGAGAAAATCTTACTTATCTGGGTTCAAGGTATGAACTGGAGGCAGGTCAGCTTCTCTGCCCAGATGACAGCTTCTGAAGGCCTTATCTTTGTTTGCAAACAAAGGGGTTCAAATTACAAGGTTTGGGCAGCATGAGGGCTTTAAACAGAGAGCTACTGTTCACTTCATAATGACATCAAGAGAAGCTGTGCATGCTGGCAAGGAGACAGCCAAGATGTCTCTGGGTATCCTAAAATAGCAGTTCAGGATGATAGTTAATGTACCAATAAAGTTTTGGCCTTGGAAGAGGAGGGCCTTTATTGGGAGATGTCCACCAAGTCTTTGTGACCAAGAAGAGAACTGTATCAAACTTGTGTTGTTCTCCAAAGCTGAAGGAGATATGAACTGATGTTCTTGTTGATTTGCCGCTTAAGGAATTCACAAACACTGAAGGGATCCACCAAAGAGAAGCTTTGGAAGCTTTGGGTAATCTGGAAACCAACTCACAGCAGGCAGACGATGAAAACAGTTATCAACCAGGCCATAAGCAGTAGACACGAAAGAATCACTTTCCCAAAAGTTTCCTCCTTCTTGTTGATAACACTCTACAGTGTCTCAACGCCATAGGAAATCAATATGACAACACTCAGTATTGTTATTTCCTTCCAACACGACCTCCATCTTCCAGCCCAGAGACCAAGGGATCATCATGATATTCAAAACTTATTATCATTAGTGTACAGTGAAGAGTTTGGTCCAGTTTCTTAACTCTAGTTGCTGACAAGACATTCATGGTCTACTGGATAAACTATAACATTACTGTAGGTATGTGACCAGCTTCATCACTGATGCTTAGGATGAAGGGTGTACTCAATAAGGTAGTCTGGTAGAAGATATAACCTAAATGTTTTCACAATTTCAAGAGGCATCAATAGCATTCATAAGGATACCATGAAATAACTCTGAGGTTGGTTTTGACAGAGAGGGAGAAGACCATGGTGTTGAACTGCCTTGAGAGTCACAATGGCAATCTGCCCAAAGAAGAGTTGATGGCATTCAAGTAAGGGCATGTAGTGGAGATTAAAGTCTGTTCTTGGTTGAAGAGGTAGAATATCAAAGTGTTATCTTTAGGGTGGCATCAATCTTGCTAAGAATGACCCTAACACCTACAGGTGATACAGCAGTGTAACGGTCCATTTGGCCCTTCAGCTATACAGTAAGATGTTGGAAGAGAGGAAGTGATGTACCTAGCAAATGATGACTTCAGTATTTTTAAAACCTCTTCCTGCAGGCCATCCTTCATCATTCACTCCCTCCGCTGCTGCTCATCTGCACTCCCATCAACCTTCTGTGTCTGGCCAAGGACATCTGCTGTCTCATCCACTGTTTTCATCTGCAACCTTTTCACACCTACCATCCTACAGAGGAACTGCCTCTCCTCTAGCCTGCAGTAGATTCCAGCAGCCTGCTAACCCCAACAGTCCTCCCTGTCTCTCATTACCGACTGGGCTAATAAATCTAGACGATGATGACAAATTCTAGCAATACTACACTCTATTGGGAGGGAGGAGGGCAATAAATGAGAAATTGGGTGCTGCCTGGCGTCGTGACAACGGGTAGGGGGAACAGAGTTGTTGAATGTGGTTGGATTGGGCATAGGTTATGATGAAATTAGAATATTTTTTTTATTTGATTTTCTAGGTAAATTTAGAAGGTGGCTGCAGTCACTTGGAATGTAACTGTATTTTTCAATGTTTTCAATGTTATATTCAGAGAATTCCTTAAGGAAGGCGTTTATAGATTGATCATTTGATATTAAGAGAAATTTAGATGATACCCAATTGTATTTAATTTGAAAGCTATGTAAATTTAGGGTCAAAGGTAGAAGGAATGCGACAACTTGGAATCCATCATTGTTTTTCCAATAATTTAACATGATGGAATGCATCCTAACTTTATGTGCAGGGACTGCTGTATTTTAAAATAGAAAGGAAAGACTAATTGATTATAATACAAAGCAGAAGTAACTGTGGTAAAAGTCAAAAGTATATTTCTTAAAAAGTTAATTCCCCTTTAATAACGTGACTGGGGTAAATATAAAGATTGTCTTGACCTGATGAAATCTATCATTATAAAATCTAAGCACAGCCCTTAAAAACTCATCTTACACTAACAGCTTATAAACTTCCTAGATGTACATAAAGAAAAATAGTAAGTTCGTTTTGCTATTAAGTTCACTTTACTAAAATCAAACAAAGATTTCCAAAAGTGAATAAAGGCTAATATAGTAAAAAACAGATAAAATATGACGACGGTGCCACAAGCAAAGGAAAGAGGAGATTTAGCTAAATAGTCAAGTATAGCAAAAGGTGGAGAATAAAGCATCAGAATAAAGCATCCAGCTGGTTTGCGACTGAATAACAAACCCTTTAAAAAGAAATGAAATCTGGCCACCTAGATAACATACCAGTAATTACATATAAACGAAATGCTATAA
The DNA here is from genome assembly GCF_040412425.1 of Macrobrachium rosenbergii. Taxonomy (NCBI): domain Eukaryota; kingdom Metazoa; phylum Arthropoda; class Malacostraca; order Decapoda; family Palaemonidae; genus Macrobrachium; species Macrobrachium rosenbergii. The sequence goes on from NC_089792.1 coordinate 23,392,261, forward strand.
AATTTAATGTATCTCATATTTCAATTTATAAAAACTGAAGCACAGCAACAAACTGAAGCGAAGAGCATGAGTTAATAACTAAAATCAAGAGTCTTAAACCGTAAATAGTAAATAAAGCAGAACTGATAAAATGGTCAACATTACCTGTGGAGATACAGATGAGCATTCAAGAAATAGATCAAAGAAAGAAAATCCACAAAAGGTTAAAAATAAATTCGTAAAATTAAAAAATTCTACCTCTAATTTAGACTAAAGTACGATGGGTATCTATCTATATGACTATTTTAACATTTTGGATAGGAAGACTCTGAATTAGTATTAGTAACACAATTGCTGTGGAATTATTCAGCTAGCCCAAAATATGTTCCAGCTAACTTTGGCAAGATAAAGCAGTTTCTGTGAGATTTGTCCGAACTCATTACCCAAAGTTAATGTTCTGTTTTATACACTTTGCTACCAAAAGTTTGTATTGGCAAGATATCATATTATTTAAACAGTCTCTGATATCAAAGGGAATAAGTTTAGTCTGGTACACACACACGTATGTATGTATGTATGTACTCATTACAACTTTTAAGTTGTGGTAGTTTAAGTTAACTGTTTACTGTTTTATACACTTTGCTACCAAAAGTTTGAATCATGGAAACATATGATGTACTAAAGAAATTTATCATACAATGCACAACTACTTAAACAATTAAGTAAAAACAAACCAAAAAGTCGTGTGGCATGAGATACTGGATATCAAAGTAACTTAAGACGTTTTTCTTAATTTTTATAACAGACTCTTTCATTCGGCTTATTTTTAATATTGTTTTTTAATTTCTGTAGGCTTGTTTTTCATTGTATTTAATTAAAGTACCCGTTACAGTACATTCTGAGTGCATACACACAGCACTCGGTCTACTGGTAGGCCAATTTTTTTGATACAGTATGCATTTAAAATAAGAAGACATAATAAGGTAGTTATTTAATAACTTATTTAATTGTAATATAGTGTTTTGTATAAAAGACAAGGTTGGAGTAGTGACTGGTGGTCAGGAACGGATTAATCCATTTTCAGTTATTTCTTATGGTCGAAATTGATTATCGACAAAATATATATTCCTTCTAGAACGGATTATCGGAAACCGAGGTATACTGTATATATATATATATATATATATATATATATATATATATATATATATATATATATATATATATATATATATATATGTATATACATATATATATGTATGTATGTAAGAACTGTAGCATTCTTCTGTATGAAGCGAGGAAGGAACATAGATTCGATTCCTGGGCAAAGATTGGTGGAACGATATGCTCTATAAAAATCTTAATGTACATCTGTTGACCTGAGCAGTGAATGAGGTTCCTGCTATTTAGATGACAGCAAAGGCACACAACCAGTGTTGAAAAGCATGGGGCTTACAATGTCATGTCATGCCAAAATACTTGCTGAGAACAAGTGTATTAACACCTGGTGCTACACTAGTGGAAAAGGGCATGTGGAAGCGTAAAAGATTGGGGTTTATTGCAAGGAACCTTGTCTGTATCTATGAAAGGTTTCGGCCTTTTCAGCTGCTGCTGCTAACACAGCAGATACTGCTCACTGTTCTACCTCACAACAATCACAACTACACCATTTATGTCATTATGGAAGATAACGTCATCTTCCCTTGTACTGTTCCTCCTGATCTCTTTACTACAGCACACTTGCTCTCGCCTACCTCTGAAGGGAACCCATCAGAAACCATATGCAATTTTCCTTCTACAATGAAGACGGCAACTGTTCTAGGCTCAAAATCTTTAATAAAAGGACTCTGCCCCAATAACAACTAATATGACCACCATGACAATAATAACTGCACCTCAAGGGTTTGAATTTCCTCTTAACTTTTGTTTTTATGGAAAGAATCCAAATATCCATCTGGGGAAGTCCAAATGAACTGACAGTATTGATCAACAAGGTAAGAACCACCTTGTTAAACCTGACTAATATTTTTGAGGACTGACAATTCAATAGTTCTGGGCAGCAAGCTATACCTATCTGGAAAAAGCTCTTGATGGTGCTCCCTCTGCTGTGACAAATTCAATGCAAGATGATTTTGCTTCAGAAACTTGCACCCTCATCACATATTTTTCCTAATGGAGACAGATCAGGCCCAAATCAGCCTTGATTTTATCCATCCAAATACCCATGGGGAAGGGTCAAGCTAATAACAGAGATCCCTTTAGCTCAGTTAGAGGATGGAAAAGGCATGCATTTTGGAGGGCCTGCTTTTAGAAACTTCACATTCCACAGGATCTGAATCTTAGCCGTGGCAAAGAAGTGTCAGAGCCAGTGATTGAAAAGAATTTAATCTTAGTGCCAGTGGATGGAAAGAGTGAAACAGTGTCTACCATCACTCGTTTTATCAAAATATATGTTTTTATGTACTAGGTAAGTTTCATATTCCATTGGATTAAAAAAAAGCACAGAATTTCAACAATAAGCCTTTCATTGCTTCCAACATGAGAGGGAGGTGGTCATTTAGAGCATGAAAAAACTATCACTGATACATGCCTTAGCCACCATGGAAGACATTTTTCTACTTAGCAACAGAATAAGACAAATCTTGCATGACGAGGTGATCATTTTGGACCAATTAAAGTAATCACATGACGAATGAGCAATCCTTATGATACAATATACAATAAAAACTTATGAATGGTCTGATACTCATACTGGGGAAACAGAATAAAGAAAAGAACAATATGAATATAAAAGAACGATATGCAAGATATTCACACTGGGGGAAACAGGGAAGAGAAAAGAGAAAAGAACAATACTAAAGATATTCACACTGAGGAATCAGAGCAGAGAAAAGAACGGTACAAAAGAAAAGATATTCACACTGGAGAAACAAAGTAAAGAAAGAACAACATGAAAGATATTCACACTGGGGAAACTGAGTAGAGAAAAGAACGATAAGAAAGATATTCACACTGGGGAAACAGAGTAGAGGAAAGAACGATAAGAAAGATATTCACACTGGGGAAACAGAGTAGAGAAAGAACGATAAGAAAGATATTCACACTGGGGAAACAGAGCAAAGAAAAGAACGATAAGAAAGATATTCATACTGGGGAAACTGAGCAAAGAAAGAACGATACGAAAGATATTCACACTAGGAAAACAGAGTAGAGAAAAGATCGATACGAAAGACATTCACACTGGGGAAACAAGAGTAGAGAAAATAACAATACGAAAGATATTCACACTGGGGAAACAAGAGTAGAGAAAAGAACGATACGAAAGATATTCATTTGCTCCAAATTATCCATCCATTTGTAGGTTTGCGCAATGCTAATATAATATAATTCAAACATATTACTAAGACACTGCATTTATTCAAGTTTTTTCCTAAAGGAATTTGGTACCAGCAAAAATTTGGAAGGGTGCCACATGGAAAGGTTTACCAATCTCCAGCAAGGATGAGAAGGGTTTAATTATATGAAGTCCCCAAAAGGATTTTTACAACTTATCTCAAGATGGGAAAAGCAAATCAATATCTGACTGAAAAGAACATCGTCTTTACATAAATATTCTGTTGTCACAAATGAGGAACTACTTCAGAAGGCGTCACAACTGCCAGCAATATAAGAATAAACAAATGCTGCATATGGGAAAAAATTACCACATTAACCTAGTGTAGATAATCTAATGTAAGGGCAGCGCTGAAACCCAGTTGTGTCAGCTAGCAACACTGTCGCATAGCTACTCATACCACAAGCACTGTGGTATCAGTAAAACTGATATAAAAAAAAGTCGGTTAAATCACTCCAGTTAACTCAAAGTAGCTTAGCACACTGCCTACCTGGCAATGATGAACACTGCTGCATATCAAGAGGTGAACAAATCAATATTGTTAATGCAATATCAGATTTGTATATTCATCTAAAATGTTCATAAAGTTCAAGTCACACAAAAGTTAGAAAACATTAAATGGAAAAGATGATTTGATCCAATGATACGACTACTGACAGAGATACTGGAAGTGTGAAGGCTTATAAAATCTATGAGTGATTTAATGAGGGGTGTCCTCTCTGCCTTAACCAGCTGCCATAAATGATCGCATGTGCAGAAAAACCTCAAATGAAACCCACTAAAATAACATCTAGCTCTGTATCTGGCATTTTTCTTCAAAGATCCAGAATACCATGTACCAACTAAGTACATTTGATGCCATCTGGTCCTTGCCTTATCAGCAGGTGATATCACCATACCGCCTTGAATGTGAGGACTCACACACAGGCACGTGGAAATTTGACCTTCAGTTACCTAGAATTTTTTTACTACTCTTATTAGTTTGTGAAATCAAGTTACTGAAAGAGGGAGAATTATATTGACATAATATGTGTTTGGTACTCGACAAAAAGCACAAGTAGAAGCTTTCATTCACATAAAAAAATGTATAATCATTATTATGAATGGGACGTTATTGCTACTATTTCATAGTTCTTAGTACTTTGATTTTTTTTAAAGTTTTTTCTTTACACGAAAGGTTCAGAATTTGGGATACAACATTTGTGTTGTATTGCAATCATTAGTCTATGGTTTGCAAGCATATACAAACATTCATACTTAATATAACAACATTATTTTCTGACAAAACAATAACACCAGAAGCCAAGACAATAGTAATATTGGAGAGTATTTGCCACTTTCCCCTTCAAATCCATTCTTCCAGTTTCATGGATTGGGAGGGGTATAAAATTGTCAAGAGGAACAAAGCTTCAAAAACATCAATATGCGATGGGAAGGAAAGAAAACATGAATCACGACAAATAAGAGAACTATACATTAAAAGAAAGCATTTCATTTCAAAAGCTGTGCTAAGAGCTGAAGTTCTCTTAGAATGAAGATTCACAAATGCAAAAGTATAATAACCGCCATAAAAAATCCTCCACACGTGCTCATGCTTATGTGTACACACATGCTCACTGCCATGCACACATACACACTTGTGCACACATACTTTTCTACCTTTCAAAACAGTAAAAGAGTGAAGAGTGAACAATTCCTGTCAACTTATAGTTCAGTGTAAATGCATACTGCTTTACCTTGAGTCCTACAATAAATTTCATCTTATTCTGTATACAGTATAATTGCCTAGGAAGAAATACATACTGTTGTGTCGTATATAGTTGCAAATCACCTAGAGAAATGTACTTGTTATTTGTCCTCTGGCTGCCCAAAACAGATTTATTTGTGTGTTTCGTTGTCTTTGCATCACTGTACAGTATAAATGAATGGTAAAACCAAGAAGAACATGCATCTCAGCAGCACAAGGCAGCATTCTACAGTCCCTATAATAAGGGGCTCTAAAAATCTAATTAAGGTCCCCAGGAGTGCCCATGGATACCTAGGCACCCTAAATGGGGCCTTGAATCATTTTAGTTCATCAGTCATCATTATTCTTTAGTATTATCATCTAAAGCATGCAACTATATAACCCTTATTTTTGTCTCATCTTTGGAGTTGTTTTACCAGTTAGAATAAACCTTGTCCAGGAGAGGTTTGGTCAGTTAGGAATAATTTTTCCTGTTGATTCTTATAGTTCAACTTTCTACTGTCAGTACAGTATTATGCAAGTCTTTATAACCCAAACCTCTCATATTATACCTTGTCATGCTCCTTTAAATATTGGCATAGCAATGAGCAGAGAAGCTGATGAGTAAAATGGTAAGTTGCAAGGATATTGAAATAAATCATGGTAATTTGTATCAAGTGCAAAATGCATACACCAGGGATCATGGTAAATAATATGATAATAGATAAATCCTCTCACTAATGGTCATATCCATGGATGCCTCACTTACTTCAGTTGTAGGGAAGGTCTGCAGAGGGAAAGAAGTTATGAGCAAATAAACCCTCAGAGAAAACCCTAGAAAATAAAACCTAACAAATATAGGCAAAGCAGAAAACTATACTGCAAGAATATTCAAGAACATGATTAGTCAATTTCAAATATAAAAGAAAGAAAAAATGTGGGAATTAAAATCTACATAAGGAATATATCATCTACAGTAATGTAAAAATTTGGACATTGCTGAAAATACAAAACCAGGCAATGAAGAACTTAGGACCTCCTAACTTACTCCTTATTTTATAACAATAAACAAAACAAGGGTCAAGAAAACCTTACAAGATAGAATAATACTTGTACATAAATAAAAACCACACACTTATGAATTAACGACATTTCCTTAATACTGGGGTCATCCTAAATTAAAATGCTACCAAAGGTTTATATCTTAAGACAACAAAACTATATACATCTTGGAAAAATCTATAAGGGTAATAATAAAATTCTAATATGACTTCCCAACTGACTGAAAAACATCTAATTAGGAATAAGAAGCATTACACCCCTATACACCTTCAAGTTTAACACTGCTCAGATTGATGCCATTCAGATGAGACATACAAAAAGATTTTATCTACTCAATATTGAAAGGTTCTTGAGTTATGGTGCATTAGATCTGCCACGTTTTTAAAATAAATGCTGCATGATCAAGGCAGCAGAAAAATCCGATATATCTCCTGAGCTGTTAACACTTTAAAAACACTGAAAATTTAATTGTAATGATCCTGTATCCTTGTAGGTATACTTCATTTATTCTTTCCTTGGTGGACATTCTTTTAGTTAGTAGTCAATATCCACTTCTGAACACTAATTTGGACCATATTTTTTATAAAGTAATAATTTTCAGCTCATTTTAGTTATTTGCAAAAACGAACATATACTCTTCAAAGTTTCTGGCTGAACGTAGTTAATACAGCTCAAATTCAATGCACTGAATAAAATGCTAACTAATATTCTTTCTCTTATGTTAGAAAATATTCTACACTGATCCTCTTAAAATTCAAAGAATAAGACTGCTTATAGCTTGACAGTCATATAATCACTCAAGAAAGGGTTCTCCATATACCATTCAAACATTTAATAACTAATGTCTTTAGAACATTATCCATGCACAAAAGGTCAAGCCAGGGTGACATTCAATATTTCAACGCTAAGTGAGAAGATCTCATAGAAATGCGTACAGTGAAAAAAGGTTCAATATAAAAATGAAAGCAAAATTTCAGGAGATCCATAACACACTAGCGCTGTTACAACGTTTTATCATTAGTATTTTTAAGGTCTCAAGAGGAATTTTGTGACAAACATTGAAGTGAATGTATATATATTATTCTGCATCACTGTCAGCACATCTACTGATCTCTGCACTTTCAGATGCACCCAAGCATTATAATGATAAATGCAATAGATACAGAAATCCTTTAAGATTGATGTGTAATTCCATACTATGGAACAAATGGGGAGTTATCTAACACGATCAATCTTCAGAAAGGTTTCACACGAAATATTTAAATTTCAAATGTAATTCTTCTCCCATCAGCTTGATACTGATATACGATGGAAACAACAAACATCTAAATGTTACAAAAATGGGAATCATTACACTGGTGCTATTTAAAAAACAAATAAAGTATCCTTACAGCCTAAAAGATAAACATTAAATAATGAAAATAATGGCATATGAATAACAATTAAACGACATTCCACAGCGAATTCTGCGGGCATCTCTGAAAATAAAGACTATTAGTGTAATTTGGTCTGGTCACATTACTGTATTATTTTACCTCAACCCTTTTGCAATATTGATTGCAAATTAAAAAAGTATCACCATGACTCCATGGCTTCTTCATTCTCCAGTCGAATGACAATACTGCAAAACTGTTGGCATAAACTAGGCCGAAAAAAAGAAAAAACGTGGAATGGGATATGACAGGATAAAATCATTCTCATTTCTGATATCCAGAAGATCTTTTTATAATAAGACTTTAAAATAAAGCCACTAAACACCTACAACTATGCATTACAGAGTTAAACTAAACAAATCAATTATCTAGAGGAAAGACCATTTGTGGTATGAATCACAGTAAATGAAACCCATTAGAGGGGGCCACTGCTCACAGAAACATAACCAATCCTGGCTTAGGTGCTTTTCCCATTATAATATCATGCAAAAATCCCTCTATGAAAATGTAGCAGATTTTGATAATTTATTAAGGTGAATGATCATTATGTTTGGAAACAGTAATTCCCTGATTCCCATTTAGTACTGTTAGCAAAAGGCTTAAAATATTCCACATGCTGCCATGGAACAAATCTCAAGACTTATCTTTGTAAAAGCCATGAGTTTATGGATCATCAGATAAAAGAACCAGTTAATCCCATTCCACTTTAGGCTGTAAAGAACTAGCAACTGTAGGAAAACTGAAGAGATTTAGTAACTTTTGGTCTTTGCGGGGGAAAGTGAGGAATCTAAACCGTGTTTTATTATCAAGACATTTATCACCGGATCATTTCTGTAAAATGAAAATGAATAAAGCATTACTTCATTAAACAGCTTTCATTTCCCATTCTCTGGGAAATGACTTTCCAGCCACTTCAAATATGACAATCCTCTGTTTAAATGGACAACTAAACTAAAATCTCAATTACAACTACAACAGACGTCCATTCATTTGGAACTTCTGAGACCGAACATATTCAAAATTATCAAAAATTCCAAATTACTTAGGTCACATCCTCTCAGTTCTTAGTGTTTTATTGGTCACCTACATTCTTATCAGTAAATTACAATGGCATTGCCTTCTTTATAACCAAAGTGTATCCATATCAAATTAAAATTCCCAGGCATTTAAAAATGTGTATTACAACCAGTTCACCTACCCTCCCAGATCTTAACATGTTTTACTGGTCAACCCTAATAGATTTATATCAGTAAATATCATCGCCATAGTTATTATTATTACAACCAGTGTATATTCATACAGTATTAAGGCTGTAGCTCGAATCATGTAATTAAACTCTCAGTCACTTCCTAAATTATTTCTACAATTGTACCAATCTAATTCCTAATACAGTACACTGATTTCAGTATGTATCATTGCAATCACAACCAATATTACTCCCAAAGCATTTCCTTTTTAATGATACCTAAAATATTATATATGATATTGTCTAAACAGATTTAAAATTTGTTCCAAATAAGCAAAATATTTTTTTAATGGTAGCATTTCACAAATCTGCTAAATAATCAGCTTTTCCAAAATCTAGTGCCAAGTTTTTGGGCTTTTGCTGTACTTTCAAAGACCAGGCATAAACGTAAGAAAAAAAAATGCCTGCTCATAAAGTGACAGTAATATATCAGCGTCCAATGATGTAATTATACATGAGATGAGAATTAAACGTCACCTGGTGACAAGAATAACTTGAATCTACACAGGTCGGAAGATTATGATAAAACTAAAAAAAAAAACGATAATATTGAAATGGAAGTTAATTGTAATGTACTGGATGAATGTGACTAGATGGATAGCTAATGAATTGATCTAATTCACTTACTTAATTTTGTTTCATTTCATTTGCCAGTCACCTAAATAGTCTTAATGGGAGAGTTTTGAAGGAAAATTATATCCTTAGTGTGTAACTGATACTATAAAATGGCTTGGAGTGCTCTTAACTCTTCTTGAAAAAATTTTGCATGAGGGGAAAAACTTCCAAGGAAGTCACTGTCAAAGAGATCAAACAAAATTTCTGTGACATGCTCATGTGCATTTAGTATCAACAAAGTTACTGAAACGAAATGCTGAACTTTTCCCTTACAGAAAAATATTTGCAGTCATCTCTGACTACATAAACTCTTCAAGATTGAACAAAATTCAAAATATGCAGCCACTGATAACACAACACTTAGGGTTGTAACTATGTCTATAACAAACAATACCTCCATAACGACGTGAATACATTGTTGTGGTTTTACAGTGAAACATGGTTAACCTCCATACTTACAAAAAGGCAAAGGCTATCAGAGCGCATAAAACCACGAGCGCATCTAAGACATTCCATAGGTCTCTAAAATAAGATCCTGGGTGTAACATCACTCCTAAATCAACAACCTGAAAGTTGGGAGGATTGACAAATGTAGTGAAGTGAGCTCAATCATTCACCAATCCTCAAGCACAATGAAGTTCCAAATTATATATTAGTAACAGTTTGTATGCTCCTGCAAAAAGGATACCAGTAATTATGCAATACTAAGATAAGCATTGATAATGAAAAGCATGAGGAACTCTTCTCCATTGCTGAAAAAGCAAGTAAAGATAAAAAAGTGCACTACCACGGAAAAAATGGAACAATGCAAAAAAAAAAAAAACCTTTGAAGTGTTAGAGACAAAGCTTAAAGGTAACACTAAATCCTGTAGAGACAGCTAACATGGTGAGACATAACCATAAAACTGTGACACTATAATGAACAAAATCATTTACATATGATTACATTTATCAATGGTAAAATGCAGTGGGTGAAAAGAGCCAATGCTAAGCATCACTTCGATACTTCTTATTTGGTGACTGTTTGACACATGCAACTGAAATCAGTGAGTGGTGAAAGTGAAATCTTTTCTGTACATATATTCCATGTTGAATACTCAACATACTAGGTTATTACTGAGAGCTTCAAAATTCGGTATTTTATTGCCATGGGTATTGTAAGTTGAATTGAAAAGAAAAGTATTTATCGAAAATGTGGACAAATTTCCTTTTTATGCTCTAAAGGACATAACAAAAATTCTCTTACACTAAAGGGGTATCTATCCTTCCACATATTTCAATATCAAGGAGATGGGAGAGACAGCATTCAACCATATAATACAGTACAGCAAAGGGTGCGCTATAGGCCCTCATTTCCAAACACCATTTGAAGTTTCTTTTTCATCTTTCATTTTTCCTGAATCAGCATCTATCTGAATCTTCAAATGATGTCAAGAAAACATGCCTCATTACTTTTAACATCAAATTAAAACAAAAAATGTAGTAACTTACTAAAACATTGACTGCCACACAAATACAACACTGAATAGTGGGTATTAAAAGGTTTAGTTATAAGGTAACACTGGCCCAAGGAATAATGCTAGATGCACAACCCACATAACACAACGTCGGGCACAGCTTGTCATACAGACAAACACTTTCTGCTGCAGAATTTTGCACTCACGTCTAAAGCTACCCAATGGGAAGTATTCCAATTCTGTATACTGTAATCCGTCAGGATGCGGTTCAATATCAATGTAACTGTTGAATGCATGATTCAGGCAGATACTGAGATATCTTTTGGTGGGTCCAAATAGGACCATCTCCGTACCACACTTCCCCAGCTTACATTTTTAGTAATTCTGACAAAAACAGTTCACATAATGTTATACAATTTCACCTAAAAGTAACACATGAGAAAACCATGGACTTGAAAATTAAAAGAAAACTAAATTAGTAAGACAAAGAATAAAACTCGGTGCACATCTACTCACATCATATCAAAACAAAAGGAAACAGCAGCACATATGACAACCACGGAGTCCATTATGTTCCAAAAATCCCTGAGGTAGGATCCAGGGTGGAAAATCACCCCTAAATCTATAACCTGTGGACGGAGACGTTGGGTTGGTGAGAGGTGCAGTGATGAATTACAAATAAAAGTAACATGCACCGTGAAACCATTATGATACTCAATGTACATAAATCAAATACTTAACATATACAAATAACATCTGTGATTTCAATTGGTCACATACAGACATAAAATATATGAAAATTTACTTGTTGTTCGTCACAGCATTAAGGCAGTGCCCAAAACTAATACCACTGTCTAAAGCCCAAAGGTAATATTCAAGAAGTCTATTGTCCTAAGTGAACTACACATCGCAGAATCTATATAACGTGTGTATTTTGCCGCAGACATATTGATATTTGTAGCTTTTACAAATGTAATGATAAAAAGAATAAACTTGAGAATTGCATCATGAATGTTTGCAAGATTAAGAGTGTACTGCATCTACATTACAATTACGTGAACTCATTGTGTCCCATTCAATACTACAATGGATGCTACTGATGCATAAATAAATTGCACAAATTTAAATAAATATCATTACATTACATGTGCATACAGTAACTGGCTTTCGTTTGTTGAAAAGAAAACTCATTCAGAATACTTTCATGTCAATACTAATCATAGTGTAAAAAATTGTATGTGATATATCTTGAAATACCTTTAAAAATTACCCAACAACTGTTTTATTGTGCAAAAGATAATCTGAAAGCCTAGTATCGTAGATCTTCAAGAATCACAAAAAAGAGAATTATTTTAAACAATTTCAAGAAATTATATTTGTCACTTCTAGTAGTACTGAATATTCATTTAAATGCACAACAATATGTAAACCGAAAAAAATAAAACAAATAATCAACAATGATCCCATGATTTCATGGTGGGTGAATGACCCTCTAAACTTAACGAATACTAATGAGCATAATCCTGTATAAAAAAAGTAAACATCTTAAAATTTATTAAAAAATCTAAAGTTACAGTAGTTTTGTTAAGGTTTTTGAGTTAATTTTATAAAATACATTACGAAATTCTATTTGGTGTTTCTTTCCATAGTTTTTCTGTTTCCTGACTCTACGATTTGATTTATCCATCTTGATTCTCACTTAAAGTTCTGCCATTAAGACTTCCCAAAAATGAAAGTTTTTGTGCAGATTCTCCGGGCAAAAAGTCCTGTGACCCGTCAGCATATTGCCCTACTACTCTTACTTTGTTTGCAGCTAAAATCTTTAATTCTTTAACCAATAATCGTCTTTTAAAGCACTTAGATACTTGCTTTCTTTCCTTCTCTCTGATAATTAAAATGGGTTCTATAAATGAGATCAACTGGATATTTCCATCCAACCTTATTTTGAGAAATCTGCCACTTCTAGATCTCAGGCAGATACAATTTTGCACGTTACAAATTTGAGAATCTGTTTTTCAAAGACTTTCACTATTATATATTTCCCAAAGAACCTATTAATAATTCAACTTAAATCTGAAGTCATTGTAACTATTGTATTAAGAAAATATTATGCACAAACATTCACGTGCAACTACAGTTTATAATATTGAGAAGACCACTGTTCTTATCAGATCCATATAAGCGGGAGGAGTCTATACATGATTGTCAAAAGGTAGTTGATAGAAGAGGAGAAATATCATTATGATGCCCCCTTTGTTAACCATACCAAGATGAGTCAATGGATATGTTATGAGCTTTAGGGTAATTGACAATCAACAAAACATAAGAACAAACTGTTGACATACATGAATAAATGACAAAAACTATGCCATAATAGAAATCCTATGCTTTTCTAATATCAAAACAAATTATTTCATACAGACCATTAATTATACATGCTTGTATTTGTGTCCCAAACGTTCCCAAAACCCACAATTTTTTGTCTCTACGACAAAACCAAAAAGTTTCATTACCCATGTGCCCTCTGAACCCCTAGGTATGTATTAGCCAATCACTGACTTTTCTGGATACTGCAATGCAAAACAGAGAGAAATGAGGCCAAGGAGGAGGGGACTGTGCTCCGTTTATGGTTAGGATTTTTTCAAAGGAAAACGGTTTGAATTAAAAAGGTCAAATATACCTGAATTACTAGTTAGGTTGGAGGTCGGGATGTTGAATGGTACTATATGTCTGTATATCGGGGGACAAAAATATTAGAAAGACTACATGTTTCGATAGTGAAGATGAAAGTAGTCTGAAACATCTTCTCCCACATTTAACACGGCCTTCTGTGACTACCTTCATATATAAAGAGACAGTACAAAGGCACTGCCTGAAGTATCTTGTCATCCATAGATGAAGTACAAGTAACTCTAGCTGGACAAAGCAAGGAGTCCTGTTCCCCTTGCTGGTGACACAAGACAAGGAGGGCATGGTGGAGGCTGTTGTAAAAGGTTCCTGGCTACCTTTACTTTGCACCCTGTTATAAAGTAGGAGCAAACAACGATATGCTGGTGAGTATGATCTTCCCAGCCATTGTAAGAGCTTCATCATCTCCTCCAAGAAGTAAACACTGCTTCATCTACAGGATCATCTCTTCTTGTTGTAATGGAGGCTGTTAACTGCAATTCTACATGATCTTAACATTGCTGGAAAACCTGGTGAGCAGGCAAATGATGACTAAGTCCATTTTTAAAGAGCTTAAGAAACTTCTAAGGCAGGAGACCTCAGGTACTAGCTGTCACTATGGATAATCGCTCTGAAAACCATTCTTGCCTTGACTAAAGGGAGCTGTTATAATCATCCCCAAGCATCTGTGGTATCCCACAACCTACGAGGATGTGTCGTATCAAGAAATGTCAGAGATGAGAATGATCTGTTAGCTCTGCTAAGACTGTCAGCCAGCAAATGTGTTGATGGAAACAAACCTGCTAAATTCAAATACCTCTACTCTCTGAGGGAACTGACACACAGCAAGAAACCCCAGATCAAGTGCAACCCTATGCCAAAATGTACCCACAACCGTTCACTTGGTAATTACACTGTAAATTTTACACATGGAGCTCAAGAAGATGGTCACAACTTAGGGAGGATGACATATCTTCTCTGCTCCATATCTCAATACTGATGCTACAGCAGTAGTGCAACCAAACCTTGACTGGTCACATCCAAAACAACAAAAGTACTAAGCACATCTTTCAAGGATAAGACTAAGCAATCTCTAGAAAGTCATTTTTAATTTGCCTTATGGAGATCACACTGAGGCATTCATGACTCAAAACAGTTACATGAACCATTTATTCCAGAGGTACGAGGTGACTAAAATGGGATTGACATCACTTGGCTGGATTAGTTGAAATTCTGGAACACAGGTGACCACCTCTTGTTTTGTCAGGCAAAATGACTCTGCTTCTGTGCTGATGACAGCATTTATTTGTAAAGATTTCCTAAATTGTGCAGGGTCTCATTTGTCCTCATGATATTGATCCTAGGTGAAGGCAAAACCTGAAACAGAGAATCAGACTTGTCTCAATACTGTTGATAAGATGCTTTTACCACTGATAGTAGATGAGTACTGCATCATCACGGCACAAAAATACTCATCCTTGAAGTTCATGGATGTTAAAAATGTCCCATTCCCTGACTGCAGAAAAAGAATTGTCTAAACTCTCATCACCTTCAGACTATGGACAGGCGACTTCAGAAACCGAGCAAGCCATTCTGTATTTTATTGAGTGTTCCTGTGAACCACAGATATATCCCAACCTACTGAGATGATGTCTAGAATTCCAGGTGACAAGTCCTTGCTAACAGAAGAACCATCTATCAAAGACTACAGTTCTCACTTCCTCTGAGCTCTCTACCAAGGGGTTTCAGTGTCACCTGGCCCCACTTCTTGAGTGAAAAATATGATTGCTAAAACCCAGCTGTAATCGACTTGGTGGGTGCAGAAGAATAAGAAATCCTGGAAGAAATGCCTGTTGATTTTTGACGTTTAGACCAAGGCAAAAGAGACAGAGTTGGCTCATAGGCTCTTCTGCTGTGCATGTAATAAAAGATATAGGATGATGACAAACTGTCTTATGAAGAACATAGTTATTATTGGTGTAAATGAGGGATCTGCTCAAATACTGGAAATAAATGAGTGGCAACTTAAAAAGCAAAATAACAGTAACCAGCACCTGCTCTTGACATTCGGGCACAGTGGAGGAAATGGAAAATCTTCCAAAGTGTGGGCATGGTGGAGGGCATGGGACCCTTCAAAGTGCCTATCTCAATCTTAGTAAAAAAGGTTGGGAATTACAAGAAATAGGTAGTGGGTTCAACACCAATATTTTTATTGCTGACAAGTGATGACAAGCCTGCCTGGAACAGTATTGGATTTCACAAAAGGCTGCATGACTTAGTCCCATAGCAAAAAAAAGTGATGGGTGGACATGGGATGGTTATACAGAAGGCTTACATCACTGATAAGTCGAGGATAGTAGAAGAAAGCACCCTTGGTGGGGTTATTTATACTAAATTCACTTGTAACTTCAGCAACATGAGATTCCTCCAGGGATTCGAGGCTACTACAAATCACAACACCTTTCCCTACCAAGGACATTAAAAAAAGAAACTACATTCTGGTGGGAGGGAGTCTTTAGGATAGCGTAACTTGAAACTCTTGGAAAAATGGAGCCTTTGTCAAAGACAGCTGGCAAACAGGTAGTTTCCCCAAGACAAAATTAATGACTGAGAAAGATGGAAATATCAGTGTCTTGTTTTCAAATGGGAGAGACCATCCAAGAAATAGGGACAGAGGCATAGCCACTGTTCTGCTAATCACTTGCTTCTCCTAGGTCGGTGGCCTGCAGTAACTAACTGATTCTTGAGGCTGGCTGTTGCTGCTTAACTTGTTCTGGTATGCCCTGTAGACTGAAGACAACACTTGTTTTTCTCTTGTTGTCCCCTTGGACCTATTATTTTAGATGAATGGGATGTTACTGTATACTGCACCTTGACTATATCACTAAAATGCACAGTAATCAATAAAAATAAGGTAAATACACACAAAAAAAATCACTGAATATAAGAAAACAAAATAAGGAAGCAAAACATGGCATACTTACTCTTTGATGAATTACTCAAAACAAAAGGAAAAGAAGAAGGAGTAAAGCAAACAGGACAGCACTCACATTATATGCAATGAGTGAACTATGCACAAAAAGTGAAATTAAAAGCTTAGATGACACAAAACTGCAAAAGAGATTAATTTCAGAATACAAATATGGTCTTTCTTCACTGTAAGTTCCCGGGTGGGTCGCTGACTAACAACAGACAATGCTAGATGATGAAAAGTACCTAATAATTGTAGAATTCACTATCTTATCACTATAAAAAATCATTACACTGAAAGGAGTTGATTTCTAAATTAGAAAAAATTGAAAATAAAATGGCACGAATGCTGGAAAAGCAATACTGTGCAAAACACTGGAAAATGAAACCAGAGCTGTTAACAGGACTGAACAGCTATGAAAAGTGAGGCGATTGGCTAATATATACCTGATGGTCCAGATGGAGTGTGTTCAGGGGTGACAGACTACCTTCTTATGTCTAACAGACAAGATCATGAGAACATTCAGGATATGATTGCGGGCATATATGAATAATGTGATTCAACACATACATAACAACATAAAAGTCTTATTTAAATGATAAAACAGTATATCACAAACCCTATGAAAATGAGATTTTATTAATGTTAATATAATACTGATGTATGATATGACTGGGATATACTATATAAAAGTTATGGCAAACATAAAATCCATTCTTAAAAGGCCTTGATTAAAGTATTAGAATAAATCTGAGAAGGGTAGAGTCTAAAAAAAATTTACAAATGACAGGAGAGGCAAAAAATGACAGAGATGTTTACTTTACAATACAGAAAAGTGGAAAATGCACCATCAACATTCCCATCACTAGAGAAAAGTGTTTCTTAACATACAAGCCTGTGTTTTACCTAAGCCTATATTCTGATGAATGTCATGAAATTGGAAATTTTATTCTAATTAATGTCATGAAATTGGAAATTTACTTCAAGAAAGTACAGTATGCATACAATGAAAATCTTTTGACAATTAGATACTATATCTTGATTGTCATCAAGATGTTGATGTGTTAAAGAGCTTAAGTAAATCTAATGCTGGGAGTTGCGCACATCATTTCAAACTGCTTTTCATGGCAGTAGCTCTTCTCATAAGACTTCCATCATGCAGACTTCTTGCTGGTTGTTAATCATGGCTGCTGGCCAGTTGAGTCAAGTCATTAAAGGGGCATCAGTTCACTGCACTGCTGCTTTTGGATATTTGATTCTGAGGAACCATAGAACCAAGATCATCAAGGAGAACTTGATGATGAGTCCCAGTGAAATGATGATGATTGCCAGTGGCAAATAGTATATCAGAATTCCCAAAAGATGGTTTTGATCTCTAAAACTCATCATGTTTATTATCTGTCAGATGTTACAGAATAATAAATTTGATAACAATAAATCAAAACAGATCAAAACCATTTTATACAGCAGACTGCCAAACTGAAGTGATTCTATTCCATCTTTGAATTGTTCACATGAGCTTACCCCATTAATATCTAATGAATAACCTACATGACCCAATCTCTTTATAGGAGAATGCAGCCTAACCCTAAAAGTTAAACAATTTTCATGTGTATGTCCAAACCACACCAACGTGAATATCAGATTTTGAAAGCAAATCTATTAAGAAATTTTATTTCCTCAATATTTGTAACTTATCCAATTATCAAATTATAAATAAAATTATATTCATAAAATCATTTTAAATTTTATGACTTTTGAGTCAAGTGTTTTTACTTGGTAGTCTGGTTAAACTACCCAATAATAAAAATAATCTATTTAGAGAAAAAGCAGCCCTTGAAGTCTTTTTGAAGTCACTGTCACTAACCAATTCTTTAAATATCAAGTGAAACCAGAAACCTCATGCAAAAACTCTAAATTCCTGGGCTATGAATTTTAAAACTAAATGAAGTAAACTCTATTCTTGAGGTTCATGAAGATTAAGAGATACCAGTATGTGATGTACTATAAAAGTCAGCTCTTAGGTTTGCATCCTAAGTATAAGGTGAAACAATTTGAAGATGCTAAAGTACCCCAGTCTCCTTTAAAACTTTTGCAATAAAAAAGCTATTGGTGAACTGAGAAGACTTTAAAAACATCACTGTTAACATTCCTTTTGTGTTACTTGAAAGAAATGTTCAAGATAGGTAGGAAAGGTGGCAGAAAATATATTTAACTGATCAAGTACAGTATACTACTGTTGGAAGGAATAAGATATTTACGAGCTACTGTTCCTTAAGGGATGTCCATTTGGAAATATGCTGGCTGAAATACGAAAACCTAATTCCTTCTCTCTGAGTTCATCTCTGACACTAAGATGACTGACCAGACTCACCATCACTTCTTGATACTTAGATGTGTCCAAGGGACTGGAGAAGGTCCTTTATCAGAGAATAATGGGGTATTTTAAGGTGAACCTAGTAGATTTTGCGCTCATGGTTCTTGTTAGTAGAGAAATTTCTTCCAAGAAAGTTTGTGGTGGAGCCTTCCTGATGACAATAGACTATTTTGCCATTAACGTTAATAAGCCTAATGACAAGAGCTTTTGAAATGGCTCTGACCATAGAACTCTAAGATTCAGTCAGAGTGCAGTAGGAAGGTTATATTACAAATGAGGTAGTGGCAGAAATAAATGGTGTCCAGCCAGCATGTGAAAAAATAGGCTGAGATTGTAAAAACTTAGATAGCTTGGACATGTGACAAGATGGGAAGAGGAGCAAATACTTAGAAAAGCACCAAATGTATAAGTAATAGACTCTGACTATGGGAAGACTCAAGAACTCATGGAAAAGGGTCCCAATGAAGACTTAAGCCAGAAAAAACTGTACAAGAGAAAAGAGAGTGAAGAGAATTCATTTAAGGCCTAACCCTATATGAGGAAAAGGTGACGTAACAGTACTAATGATGATGATGAAGATGAGAGATGATAGAAACATGTATAACATCTGTGTTTCTTGTACCAGCGTCTTGACATCAGAATTTACATACGACATAAAAGGATGTTACCCACTTTATTTTAGTGTATGGTTACCTTCAAACTGAGAAGCAGAAGGTACTTGTATGGTTTTAAGATCAGCTGTACATTCAAATAAATACAATTTCAGTATATTAAGAACAAGTGAAGATAAAAATTTATGAGGCAAGTCAATTAATTTGGCAAATTATAGTAATTTTAGTTATGAAACACATTTTCTTCTTTAAGAAATAAAAAACTTGATTAAACTGAACAGATTTGAATCTATCCGATCATATATGGAGCCTAAAAGCTAAAATGATTAAAAACAATAAAAATGAATGTAACTGAGTAAACATCAAAATACTTACCCCAGTATTAAAATTCTGCATTAAATTTTAGCACAATTATAAAAGCACCTTCCTTCCTCTTATAAAACTACAAAAGACAATCAAAATATATACTGTTATCATTCAGAAAACTAACACCTTTCTGCAAACCTTGTATACCTTTTCAAGGTCATGTGCTATAACATTACATCGAGTATAAAAACAGTACAGTGGTAGTACTTACTTTAAGAATCATTTCTATGGCAAAAACTCCAGTGAAGGCATAATCGAAGTAGTTGAGAATCTGATTAAAGTGAGAATCCTCTTCAACAGGATTTTCTGAGGCCAAGGCAATACTAGATAAAGTGATGACAACCATGATGAACCCATCAAAGTAGCGAAGATTCACTACCCAATGTGCTGCTCTCCTGATTCTGGAAAAATCAAACAGAAAATTAAAGTATTCATTTTCAAAGATGACTACCGAATATTAGATAAATTTCAAGATTTCAGCAAGAACATAATTCTGACAATCTTATTTAAAAATATCTGAACAGAATAAAATAAAAATATTTAGATAAAAAATACTGTATATCAACCACACAATATCATAGGTGATCATATGAAGAGTAACATTTTGGTATACTAGTATATATAAATGTAGCCAACTCATCATTGGCATGATTTGTTACTATTGATTTTATAAAATCCTACAGCCAATCAAAAGAGAAATGCTAATAAATGATGTGTCAACTGATAATGAAGGCTGAAGAATATAACACTTCATCTGAAAGTGCTAAATTTCTAGCTTTTATTATATTTCATTTCATTTTCAAATCTACTGGAAAAAGGCTGTGATTCATTCACTTGGAAGACAACCCTTCTCAGTCTATGTGGACATCTGGATTCTAATACTGTTACCTAATAAACAAATTTTGGTTCTTTATCAAGATAATTCTTAGATGGTTATTTCAATGTCATTTATCATCTCCAATGTTTTCCCATATATTTCTAGTCATAAAGTCCTTGTGTGTTAACAAGTCAACAAGCTCACTGCACACAAAAACATGATTTTTGACGATATCTGGGGGACTCAACATCCCTTTTCAATGACTCTTAATCCATGCACCTACCTTTCTCCATAGAAACATTATTTAGTTCAGAACGGGCCAAAAAAGGGTGTTCATTCCACTCCTTCATCAAAATCTTCAAAATTTTAACCACCTTATGATTCCTTTCAAATTCTGAGATTCCTTTTTCTATGTATTATCAGCATGGAAAATCTTATAAAAATACTCATTAACGATCGTTCTCAGTTATTTTCCAAAGGAGTCCTCAAGGAATCTTTTGTCTTCACTTTCGACACCTTTCAAACATCTGACAGTCAGGCATAAGGATACATTAGGATCCTATTTACAACTTTACTCCTCTTTGGTTAAACTCATTTTCGAGATAAAGGCACTTTCTTCATATTCTTATCTCTTGATCTTCAGCACATAGATGGATGCATGTATTGATGTGATCCTCTTAGACACAAATTCATTCTCTCTTCACTGTGCATTTAATTTTTTCGATCTACTCAACCACAATGAAGTTCAACTTATCTCCTCGATCGACATTCTGGAATTCAAATTCCTAATCCACTTTGGGAAAAATAAGTACTTCATTTTGATATAAGTTTTCTTCATTCTAGATACTACGTAAGTCTTTGTACTGGTTTCCTCCATTACCGTTAAGATTAGTGATCTCCTATTTTGGGACAATGTATCATTTGTATCTGTTCCCAGCAAAAATGACTTAAAAGCAATTTGTCTAATTACTGACCATGTCCTGAACTGTTCTCTAAAAGCTCCCTCTACTGTAAGACAGAACAGAATAGAATAGAACAGAATATAGAATTTAGGCCAAAGGCCTAGCGCTTGTGACCTATGAGGTCATTCAGCGCTGAAATAGAAATTGACAGTAAAAAGGTTTGAAAAGTGTAACATTAACAAAGCTCATATAACTCATTATTCTTGCCTCTACCTTCACTGTCTCCCTAACTGTTCTACACCAAACCAAATTTGCTAGACCACAAACTATATTTCCCTCTAAATTTCTTTTGAAATAGTTATCATATTTTGATGATTTCCTCACTGTTTAAATTTTACGTTCATATTGGCATCCATGGGTTTATTTGCTTTGTATCTGTCTAATGCATTATTTTTTCTCTATTAAGCAGAGTCCAGTTATATTGCTCTTGTTATGATTCTTTACTACAGTTTTCTGGTACACTCTTATGGAATAGCTAGTCTGTGTGTGCATGCGCACGAGCGTGCAGTTGTGTGTGCGTCTGCTTTCTTTGAGAGAGAGAGAGAGAGAGAGAGAGAGAGAGAGAGAGAGAGAGAGAGAGAGAGAGAGAGAGAGAGAGTAATTTTGTATCAACGATATACATGAATGCAACTACTTACGGATTTGTGGGTGAAAGTATGAACATGGATGAATATGGCAGAATAGGCTTTGGACCTCCCATGTCTTCTTCGTCTTCATTTTCTGCTTCATCATCTTTGTCTTTTCCTCCCTCGCGTTTATTGCTGGAAAATACTCGATCATTAGTGACCTGGTTAAAATCGCGTTCAAATCAAACTTGTTCCTCTCAAAAGATTCATCCTAACATTGAATAAAAGGGGTCATGATGATATTTCAGACTGTATTTTGACAAGTTTAAAGATACAAATAATTCATAAAAAATGGATGCACAAGCACAGGCAAAATACATGCAGCATCTCCATTCTTTCATAGCTAAATTAAGTAATAAACACCTGAATCTAAAGTCTTGAGGATTCAAAGTCTGTTTTAAAATATTGTGGTATCCATGGTAACATAAAACATAGACATACGAATAAATACAATATTAGTTGATGGATTTTGGAATATGATTCTGTTTTCATTCCACCTAGTTTGTTTTCATTCACGTTGTTTCACATTTTACATCTCGACAGATTTATTCATGTAGTTTGTATGCACACCCAAAACACGCCCAAAAAGAACACACACACACGTCATTATGCATACGTAATTCTGATGAGTTAGTATATTTGTTGAAAAACATTCATACCAAACTCATACTGCGAGAAGATTATGATATCTGAAGTAATAACTAATGAATCTTTTATACTTTAGAAAAATACAACATAAAACAAAAAAAGTTAAGATACTTCTGAAAAAAATGCGTATCAAACTGATCCCTGATCTTGTATTTACTTAATACTGAGATAAAATGCAGAACGTTACTACAAGAGTTCAACTTTTTTTTTTCACGGATTCAGTCACTTTTGTTTGTATCAAAACAGGACTCCATTATGAAATCTTTGGAAGATGAATAACAAGGAAAAGAAATTTTCCCGTAAAACACAACAGATTTCATTGCAACAGACAGAAAATCACTAATATTTTGAGTGAAAAGCAGCTATACTGTACTTATAAAATGTTTGTGAATTCATAAACGTGCTGTTTCGGCACTTCTGGAATAAAATCATTGTAACAGAGAAGGGCCCATAGCCCTTCTTAACACTGAGAACAATTGAGTAACGAACAGCACTTCAGTACACAGAGGAATATTACTTCTATCTTAGAGCATCTTTCACTCCTTTTTGATTTTCTTTACTGCATATTTGAAAATACATCCAGCTTATACATGGAGAAAGTTTGACAATAGTGTTTTAATACTTTACAGACCTTTAAACCTGTAATGCTACCGGCACAGTTTTATGAGATTATAAAACCTAGACATGAAATGATTAATGTCATAAAGATGCCACAACAATTAATCAAAATGATGAAGTTATTTGTAAAGAAAATTCTTGCCAGAAGAAACCCACATATTTATTCTCTAACTATATCTCACCATATAGTCATTTTTTTAAAAATTAAAAGCTCATTTTAAGAGACAAAAATTGCAGCAAGAATAGAAAACCTCATAATTTCATGATAAATTATTGTGGTAAAAGACAAGATAAATATACGAAGTCCCAGTCTAGTACTACCTTGAAAAGGCAGTGTTTATATAAATAGCAATAATAAAAATCAACTTCAAAAATAGTAAAATATGTGAGAAGTCCAGAGGTAACAATCATTATAATAAAATACTGACAGCTCAACAAAATGTACAACTGGATCATCAATAATTAACAAACAAGAGAAAGGGAAAACAGGAAAAAGAGCAGAGTACAATCACATACATTTGAGAAGCAGAGCAATGTCAGTTAATCAGAAACATATTTTTGTATACATCGCATAGGTTTTGCATGCTATGTTACATAAGCATGTCGAAGTTTTGACTGCATAAAACCAAAGTTTTATACATACTTTCAACAATTGTAATGATTTAGTTAACAAGCAGCCCTTGCTATTCAGAAGTTCACAAAGCTCATTAGCTTCCAGTGGTGTAACAAATCCACTTCATGACAACATAGGTAGAAACTACCGTATAATTATTAAGTTGAAAATGCTTTGTCCTTATCAGGAGTCGGACTGATATAAGTACTGTACGCTCCTTTTTTAAAAATACTGAGACGATTTAAAAAATTTCATAAAATCGTACATTTACAAATGCTGAACAAACAAAGAAAGACGAAACTGACTTTCTCGATGATTTTTAAATCATGTATGGAGATTATAAAAACAAACAGAACTGTGAGACTGCCATTGTTTTCATTTCCCAGTATCGTAAATAAGGAAAATTTGATTCTCGTTAGTCTCATACACCATTTAAGGGACATTCCTCCCACTGTGGGGTCGACGTCCCTTCACCACGTACATGTCTGCTTTGACACTCAGTGCATTTACATCTCAAGCCACTGGAACTTCCTAGTTCAATACTGTCCAGGTATTACTGCCATTAGCAATTGATTAATATATATAATTTATTAATATATATATATATATATAATATATATATATATACATATGCATATATACATACATACATACATACATACATACATACATACATACATACATACATACATACATACATATATATATATATATATATATATATATATAATATATATATATATATATATATATATATATATATATATATATGTATAGATATATGAAACATACATAGACAGGAAACATATATATAGATACTGATAAAGAATTTGTACCAACCTGAATCTATATATAGATAATTATACAGTTCCTATAATTATTATATAAGTATTTTTTGTGATATAAAAGAATTTATAAAAAACAAATTGAACTGTGATAACGGCATTTTTGAGATTGAAAAAAACAAATTCTGCATCAATATCTTTATTTCACAATTATTTCACTGGAAATGTTCACCCCCAACAAATATTCTACCATGTCATTTGTTTGTCTTACTTTTTATCATAAACGATATTCATACAAAAGTATACAGGACAATTATATTTCAGAATTCCAAGAAAAGCTTAATTTTGTATAAATATTAACTTGCTTCTTTAGGGAAAGTATTTACATACAAATTTCATATCTGAATGGGGAATCCTGTAAGTAATGGTGCCTAATCAAGCCATGAGGCCATGCCCAATGGCCTGCCACAGTCAGTATATGAAATATTTCACTGTAAGTGACAATATATCACTAAGAGCAGCATGATCTGTACATCAATGTTTCCCTCAAAGAACAACAGGAAATACAATCGACCATGAAAAGGACCAGAGGGACACCAACATCATCAAACACAAGTTTTCACGTCATGAAAGTATCTACATTTTTTTTTATTATTATCTTTAATGGTTTTGTAAGATGGGTTTAACCCAGTAAAGGCTTAGATGAAAGCTTACTATCCCAAAGTATTCATGGCGATTAGAAAAAAAGGTGAGGATTACCTCAGTAATATTTCAAAGAAGATTAGTGCAAGAAAAGAGAGTACAGTATCACCATATTGACAAAAGGAGAATTTTCAAAGGGAACATGTTAGGCATTACCAAGTTTCTTTGAATAGGAATTCTTTGTACTCATTTCTCATTAAACTCTGATAAGAGCTTTTCACGTACAGAAACATCTTTGGATATTTTTTTAGCCATTCAAAAAGAAACAATGGGTGAGTATAAACACTAACTCACTGCTCCAAATTATTGCTCTGGTCTAAGTTTCACTGATTTTACAGTAAGAGAGATCATTTTCTAATTATTGCACACTTGATACAAGGCTACTATTCCACAATCATTAAGATCTGAGACACGGGAAGTGATCTCTTTTTTGCAAAGCATATAGGATCTCATTCAAGAGATGAGTTTTAGAATCTCTGAATGGAGCTCTCAATGAACATAAAACTGTTGTGAGTTTATTCCACGTCCAAAAAACCATGGAATACCTGATAAATTCATGAATTCTTGCTGAGATATAAGACCGACAGCCCACCTGCCATAAATCTAGAAAAGAAACAAAGCCTCTCCAAGGTAGATGAGAGAGAGAAAACTAACTAATGCCCATTCTTTAAATTCTAACACATCTTTAAAATTCTTAGGACTTGAAACAAGGGAGAGGAATAAAATCCCTTCCGACAGACCATAAGCAGCTATTTGCTGACTGATCTCAACGTGGCCTTACGAATTGGTAGTTTCCTGGAAGCCAAACAAAATTTCCAGGTAGTTGCTCACAGCTATAGATGTTTTGGGACTGGAGAATAAAGCATGATGTGAACAGGATCTGATGTGTCAACAAAAGTTTCTGCATCACAAGCCATTTCAGTTCTACCTCAAGATGCTTATAGTATTCTTTCTCTACTTGGCAAACAGATAATATTCAGATTCTTTACTGAATTATGCTTAGAAATTTTCCTATTTTTGCTTTTTCGCTTTCTTTCGCTGCATAGGTGAAGCTTGGTGAACACAGTAATGATCTTTTTGATTGTATCTATATGTGAAAACATTATCAATGATAGTAATTATTGTTAATAATAACAATGCAAGGCTTGAAATAAGGGTTACTGTATATGTGATGCAGTGCACAGCTAAAGACAACATAATTGGTATGAGAATTTATGATCTCCATATTCACTATAGCCACTGGCTTCTAAGAATAAGGATGAGGGATGGAGTAAAAGAACTCAATGTCTAAATACTTGAACAAACTTTTGTAAGCCTGAGGCTATATGAAAACAAGCAGTAACCTCAGAAAAATAGGCAGATAACATAGCACCCTTACAGATGCTTAGCTGAAATACGTAAAAGTGGTCCAAGCAAACACTTGGTATAAAAATGGTCACGTGCAGTAATACCACTGGGCAACTGTGGATCATGAACGATTAATACGAGGTAGAATAAAACTGTTAACGATACTCTTCGAAACTCTTAGCTCGTCTGAACAAATGTCACAAACAAAGCTAGTACCTACCATTTCTATTGGTAAAAGAAATCTCCTTTAATAAAGAAGTATTTGAGTGCAAAGGCACAGCTTATATTTCTACTCTCTAAAGCAGCTCACTAACAACCAATGCCTTTCCCAGAGATTTCTGTCTTCACACCTATGAAGAGGCAGTCACATGACTGTTACTTACGATATGGGATCTGGATGTAAATATTATCCCATTAAAGGTTTGCATATGAAAGTGTCGAAACAAGACAAAAGAGATACATGCATATTTATCTATATATACTGCATATACATACATATAATTATAAGCTGTCTGGAAATACGGTAGATAAATAATGAATTTATGGGTGCATATACATTATGCACATTCGAATAACTGAAAGGATAAAAAGAAGCTTACATCATTTATAAAATATTAAAACTAATCATAACTAATTTTCGATCTGTCTGAAACTGCAAATATCACCACATTATCATGGATGTGGTTCACATTCCTGGATATTTCTACGCACGCCAGTATTGCATTGGGAGCTACAATAATAAAGAAGTGAGTAATGTATGTGAATACATACTGTATGTATGTATGTATGTAAAATATAATACATACTATATATGTATGTATATATATATATATATATATATATATATAATATGAATGTTAGAAAAACAACAAATCTCAGGTCGCACTGTCTACAAGACGCCTGACCAAATATTGAAAAAAAAAAATTGATAAACAAAGAGGTACTGTACGTATTTCTGCATTAACCTTTCACTTTCTTTTGATTCACTCTTTTTTTCGTCTTTACTTTCTTCCTTTGTGTCTGTCTTCTTTTCTTCTTTCTTGTCATTTTTATCTGCTTCAGCAGCTTTCTTATCACTGTCAGCATTGCAAAGGCAAAATCACATACATTTTTAATAAAATACTTCCCGTAATACATCTCTCTTGAAAAAAAAATAGAGGAAAATATTTGTATTTATTAAACCTAAAATTCTGAGGACTGAAATACATGTTGCCGAAAAGGTTTAAAGAAACATATCTTTTCATCTACATAATACATCGTTGCACAAAAATGTGCATGATGTATACATCAAAATTTACAAGCAAATTAACATACATGTACTGTATAAATACACATATATATATATATATATATATATATATATATATATATATATATATATATATATATATATATATATATATATATATATATATATATATATATATAAAGGCAAATGCCACGAAGGAAAAAAAGAAACAATGGAGTGGTTGTTAGGCCTTTTGACACAACGGTCCTTTACTAGTGTCAAAAGGCCTTGCAACCACTCCGTTGTTTCTGTTTTCCATTGTATTATTTGCCTTTATTTATACATTCATCCCGTTCCATATATTCATGAATCAGTTATACATATTATACATATAATGTATATATATATATATATATATATATATATATATATATATATAAATATATATATATATAGTATATAATCTATTGCTCACTTTCATAAGTATAGGGAAAAACAATTATCATGTAATGAATGCTTATATTCTCAAGACAGTATTCCGATATTTCTGGATAGAATTTCAAATGAAATCCTTAAAAAGACCAAATAGGAATGTAACAGATAATTCCTTTTTCACATGCTGCTGACTTCAAACCTGTGTCCAAGAGAGAAATGTCAAGTAAGGTTCAGGGTGATGTCAACCATTTTGACCTCCATACTACCACGAAATTAAGGGCCTTTCATTTAAGATGTGTGTGCATTTGTTTTCCCAACGAGGAGAAGTCAAAGATCGGGAGGGGAAGGAATCCACTTTTGCAGAAAACTTTCACATACCCTCTACAACGGCAGGAAATCGATTCCCTTCATACTCTTCACTCCTAACCTCTACAACCTCTCGCGCTTCTTACCTTCCCAACTCCCCTTTATCGCGTCCTGCCATCACTGATTGCATTTGCCCTTGAAACATCTACATCTATAATTCTTACACGTTCACACTAACATTCTGTACTTCAGCTTCATGACTTGTTTTGCTTTGTCACACTTTCTTTCTTTTACCATTCTTTTAAAATTCTTTCCAGCTTTTCCTTGATATAAAAGTAAAACAAAATAATAATCCTTATATATATTTTGATAATTATGAAGTGTATTACCGAACTTTTACATACTTCAGTATTTTAGTAATAACTCACTTATTCCAACACTTTACTTTTGGTACAAAAAGACTATTATTGATTTTTGGTTATAAACCGTCTATAAAATGAAATTTGAAAAGAAAAGAAATGATACTGGAATTCAAGTGGTCGAGACTGACAGAGCGAGCATTTTCACTTCCTACCTGCAGTACCTAAATAATCATCTTAAAATTGATATGAAACTTGATTTAAGAACAGTTGCAACGGATGAATCCTCTGTGACAGTTGATTATATGAAATTTTGGGAAAAATCTTTAAACTGAACCACAGAAAATGTTTGAAATATAATGACCATGTAAGTACTGCTTAAAGTGAAAAACATATTCTAAAAATTAAAACCATTGGTTGACTAAAGTCTGTATCTTTAGCGTTCTTAAGAACAGACAAGTTTAAGAATTTACATAAAGCAATAATAGTTTAGGGAGGACAAAGAATACCTATCAAGTGACGTAAACATCATCTCTTCTTTTTCCAGCCAGTTTATGCTTTGCTCTGTAGTAAGTTAATGCTATGTATCCAGGGCAGAATGACCAAGCCATAAGACATTGGTTCACTGGTTTGTATATAATGAAATACATCTTAATTAGTAATATTCACGTTGGTACAGAGATAAGAAACGATGCCTTATTTGAGTCGTGTTTAAACGACCTTTTGTTGAAAGACCCTCAACTTATCTGCCTAGAAGCACTCATCTGTTGAAATTTAATGCTCAAATGGCCTTTAGCAGTTAATGCTTGTGGACTGTGAAAATATTCCTTCTATGATATTTTAGGCAAACTATCACACAAGAAATACACATAAAACATACTACATACACTTAAACAAAAATATAACTTTCAAAATTACTAAGAATCATATGGAATTGACTAAAAGCCCTTTTGCAATACTGTTTTTCACAAAAAGAAAGACCTTTTCTTATTGGGACTTTGAACCTTCCACTAATGCATTTAACTACTTTCACGCTGATTTATCATACTCTATATAGCTAGAATACGGGGATTATATGTAAATAAGAAGACAGGAAGCATTTTTATAGCTAGAAAAATATATACACAACTATCTACAATTAAGACAAGAGATAATATGATCATGAACATTATTAAAGTACTGAGGAATAATCAACTTTACAGAAACCCCAACAAAAGAATCTCCAGTTCTAAAAAATAGTGAAAATCTTGTAGAACAGCAAATCGTTTCATGTTCCATAGATACATGCCTCAGACCCCAGCTAAATGTAGACAAACTAAATCCTTAAGAACTGCCGAAATTATTAAAACAAAGATTAAGACCTTACCAAACCAGGGAATCATAAGAAAATCACCATATACTTTTCCCATCCCTAAACTTTTGTTCTGTCCAGATGTTCATGCCAGTCTGGGGACTGATAGAAAACCCCTTAAATTTGAGGTCTTAATCTTCGAAGTTTATTAGTTGCTTTAGATTTGGTGTCCATGTGACTCACAAACCTCTTCAGTTTTACATAAAACAAGTAAAAAATGCGCCGAAGTTTCTTCTGCGCAATCAAGTTTTCTATACAGCATATAATGCTGTATGTAACTTTCAGCCGCAGCTCATGAAACTCAGCCACGGTCTGGTGGTGGCCTCAGCCACGGTCCATGAAATTCTTAGCCATGGCCCATGAAAGCAGCCACGGTCTGGTTGTGGCCTGTGTTGTTGTACTTATATCGGTGCCAGAAGTGCGATTATGGGTAACTTTAACTTTAAATAAAAATAAAAGCTACTGAGGCTAGAGGACTGCAATCTGGTATGCTTGATCATTGGAGGATGGATGATCAACATACCAATTTGCAGCCCTCTAGCCTTTATAGTTTTTAAGATTTGAGGGTGGACAGAAAAAGTACAGACAGACAGGACAAAGCCGTCACAATAGTTTTATTTTACAGAACAACTAAAAATGGCTATTCAGGAGTAAGACAACCGACTTCTAAGCTTTTCGTCATCATTAGGTTATAACTGAATGTCAAGAGCCATTGTTTACATAATTCATGGCTATGCCTGAGACTAAAAAGTGTCATATTCTATATATACAACGAATGTGCAACACCATCAAGGAATGTAGACATCTCTGAACTAGTAACAAAGTACTTATGGTTACTATTTTGAGGAAAATAGAATTGAAAACTTTGTTAGTAGTCCTGGTTTGAGTGAAATCTGTAGGTTTGAAGATGCCTACTCAGTCCCAAAGCATGATGATGTTTCTGACAATTCTCTTATGGGAAATACATAAGGGGCAAAATTAAAGTAGGTGGGTTTGCACGGTCTCATTCTCTACAGGTGATGTTAAGCTCTCTCACCAAGCACGAATGAATATCTATCTCCTCTTCCACATTTTCCCTAACCAGAAAGTATTTTTTTATCAGCCAGGAACAAAGGCCAGAAGTGCATGAACAAACTATTGTATAGGTTCTTTTATTCTCCTGAAACATGCTAATACAAGAAAAGAATCTCTCTTTGTTGGGTTCCTCTTGCTTTTAGATGCGAGAATAATGCGTTGTGGTTGAGAATGAGATAAAGTGGAAAAAATCTAGCACTTTGAGAAGTAATTCCCAAAATATTCCCTCTTTTAGTATATGAATAGGATTAAGTAAACTACTATAAGAATAGTGGCAGAATATAAAGACACCTTTGAGGAGATGAGATATTTGCACAAGAAGGCTTCTTACCTGATACAGGTATGATGGGTGTGATATTGTTATCCGTAGCTACCTAAAGGTATGAAACTTTTGGGTTGTGTTGGTAGAGAGAGGTGGAGGATATGTGAAGAGGGGAGGCTTGTGGAGCGGTATAAATGCTGCACATTTCATGAGCAGTGATGATTAATACAGCCTTAGTATAGGCATATATAAAGAGATGAATTGGTATGCTTATGTAAACATGGAACTTCCCGATGATAGGTGGGTAACTGTCTCAACCTCTGTTAAGCAACACTATTAGTAAAAGCAGCTTTTTGATTTTTAATTTATCTGACCTTAATCAGCTACTGAAGTGTTGGTAAAGCATAATAAGTTTGTATTTCATATGAACAAATAATTTTCACCACCAATTAAGTAAACGACCTTAAATATAACATCTGATTTAAAGTCATTCTTCCTTTGTTTACAATCACTGCATAACTGCAATGTAGTAAAGAGGAAGGCAACTAATGGTAATGCAAAAATGTAGTCAACATCTCTAAAACGAAACAGCTAAAAACCACTAGAAAAAGACTTACTTCATTTTTTCTCCACCAGGAGAAGGAGGACAAATTTCAACCTTTGGTGGTCCATCTGCACTATTCTGCAGAGCCTCGAGCTCCTTCTCCAGCTCCGCTTGTTGCTTCTGTAATGGTAAAATGCTTTCAAGATCTCATCATTTTAAAGACTGATGGTATGACAGGATGCAGCCAAAACCATTTAGAAAGAAGTCGCAAATGTTCTCACAGGGTTAAGGAGGAAAAATGGTTCTGTATTTCAGCGTCACATCAAATGCTTTGTGTTCTATGTCTTGTATTTCTAATGATGGACTTCCTTTAGATTAAGATCTAAACACAGGCATAATAGTAGTGTAGTCTTCTTGCTTCTTCACTGAATTGGCATGTCAAATATTCAGTTTATATAAAGATAAGGGAATACCATAAGTCATTGCCAAGGTAAACCTTGAAACAGTATTAGCTATAGATTAAAAGACAATTTACGCTCAATTTTAATCAAAAAGTTACTCTAGAAAAACGTGAAGGACAAGGAATATATCACACATGATGTTCATCATTCAAAATATCGTTATGTGGAAAAAGGAAAACAGAATTTGGTGTATCTAGATGGCTGTTCGAAAAACAGATCTAATTACTTGAAATAACTATTGTTTAAAGTAAAATTTTTGAAATGCACATGCTTCCATGTTTAAAGCTTTGTCTGAAAATGGTTATAAACAATTTTATAATTATTCTACCAAGTAACTGATTAAATATCTCTAACTAAATCAAATGAAAAATTAATCAGCTATAAAATAGCAAATATACTTTTATAAAATTTGCAAAATCTCAGAGTATGCAACAAACACAGTCGTGTTCGGTCTTTGTTGTAGTAAGTTCAATGGCACATTCTTGAAGACGTTTAAGGAATGCCTACTGAGCATTTATATTAGAAATCCTTTGATGTTCCTACATTTATCCTGTTTGAAATTAAAATTAAAACCAGTTCATTACAAAAAGCAAATTAGAAAACACCACTACAGTTCATTAGTTTGAAAATTCCAAATGATTAAAATGAGTTCACCGAATAAAAATGACTGAATTCCTGAAATGATTTGATCGAGAAACTTGCAGGTAAGATTCTTGTGAAAAGCTCTGTGAACAACATTTGCCTAAGGTTCCTTTTCCAATAGTTTTGGTGAAATCCCACTACACAACAATCCATTTTGGGATTTAGCGTCAAAACTTCTTAGGGGAAAACCAAAAGGGGACTGGGAAATACATAAGTTACTTTGGAATTCATGCTTTTGTCCAATCAAGACAATGAAATAAATTTGATCAAATATTGGTTATATCAAAAGACTAACTCCAAAAATCATGAAAATCGCAAGATTAAAAGCTCAATATTTCAAAAGGGACATTGCTTTCTGAGGTTATGAAAAACTGACTTGGATAAAACTTTACAAAAAATGACCAACAGCTAAATCATAAAGCTATCTCAGATCAAGCACTACAGGGCTGCAAGCTTTGGTGGTACTCTAGGCTGTTACACACACTGACTAGATGGATGTATTTCATGGTACAGCTTTACAAAAACAAAAGCTATGGTTCCAAATTTCCTTGTCCAGTGCCATTGTCATCAGAAAAATCTAACTCAACAGCAGTTTTCGAAAAATTCTGATTCTAACATTTCGTATGTTCATGCAAATGCGCGCATGGTCTATCTGGTTGGTGGGTGCATGCAGAATATGAACTTTTGAGCATTTGAAAAATATGGCCACTTGGAAAGTGGAAAAAAAAATTACTGGCAGATTTTCAATCATCATATGTAAATTCTTATATATACATATGTATACACATATACTATATATACATTATTGTTTTTATGAGATCAAAAGTTCTTTTCGCAACACCCATTTACTACACAGCAAGGGAAAGCATTCTTCACTAATTCTGATCTGGTGATGGGAAAAGGATACAGGGAATAAGGAGAAGATCTGGAAGAGGTGACAGAACACTGAGGAAGCACTAAACATCCATCATGAAATGCACTGCCAGGGAAGCCTTGCCATCTACAAGGATCATGTCAAGAGACCACTAATTATGACACATCCGATTTAGGACCATAGTGGCTAATCTATGTGAGAAATGAGCCTCAAGTGGTCATCATCAAAAGGTCAAAACCAGTGTTCATGTTTTATTCTGTAAGACTTGGATGGGAGCACTACTTTGAAAGCTTTACACCTATGGCTCTAAGAACACAATGACTACAGTGACACCAATGTTACACATAGGATATAATCTGTGCAAGATATCACTGGTAGAATGTGTTTTGTGCATTTTAGCATAAATACTCTGTTTAAATGAAAAAAATCTCCACGTGTAAATTAAGATAAATTAAGATCAAGAATGAATCAAGAAAGACACATTTAAAAGGGAAAATATATAAACAGATAACCATATTGAAGAAAACACAGAAAATGGCCAACAGTCCAAAACAGTAGTTGAATGTAGGACAGTTGTGTGTTGATCAGATGTGTTAGACGGTAGTTGTGTAGGTTACCGTCAGTTCCGGGCAAGCAGACAGAAATGAGAAAAATATTCAGTAAAAAAACTGATAATTCTTCCACACAAACAATGGCCTTTAATTAAAACTCGTAAAATTTTCACTTCCGCCTTCTACCAAAAATTTTGATTGGAAATTCTACAAGGTCTAAGAAAGCTCTAAATCACTTGCTGATGTAGCTTGTAAAAAGGTATTTTCTACAATGCATATTATAGCAATTCAAAAACAGTAATACTGGTATCAAAAGAAAAAGGAGATATATAGTAATAAAATGGTACAGCAATCTGTAATAAACAAAAACAAGGAACCTTTTTCCAAAAGGCAGGAATTGCCCGTTTCCTTGAAACAAACGATAACCTGAAAATCTTAAGAATATAACTAATAAAAAGTTTTTACTTGTAATCTTTAATCCACGTCATTCATATTCCTACAGCAAAATCACAAAATTTCTCGGTAACTGCCTACAGAAGCATTACTTATTTGTCAAGGTAATAACTCAAAGATTAGATACTGTAAACAAATCATGCTCTGCAGTTATAACGAAAAGAAAAACAGACAGTCAGTCCACAAGACAGTTTGTTCGTGGGTTTAATCATCATCCACATTTAGTGTTTACTCGTCCATACATGCGAGTCTGTTGACCCTCAGTTTGTGTGTCTATTTATGAAGCATCCTTGGTAATTTAATGGGCGTAAAACGCCCTGGTTTTCTATCCAGTGTCTATAAATCTAAAAGATTAGGTACCCATTAGTTTATTTTTATTGAGGATAAAACAAAATTGGTGATTTTACAAAATGTCAGTGACATGTGCGTCGTCCACTAAAAGATCCCATTCAAAGGGAGGTGAAGGAATATATAATTCCTCCTGTATCTGTCCTAAATAGATTAATCAGGGCCAGAAAACATTTTATTCCTTTAATTTTCAAGAATGAAAATCCCGTTGCTTACTAGACAAAATCAAAGTAGTTGATAATTTGCTGTATGGTGTTTCAAAGAAAAAATGAATTATCCAGAAAAAATCAGGGAAGAATTAAGAGCATATAATACAGCTGACGTACTCAATTGCCTAATACTTTGTACTTAGGAAGTTGTTATTACCCATAACTGCAAAGTAGGAGACAACGGTGAAAGTAGGGGGCTCCTCAAGTGTTTTTTAATCATCTTTCAACATTTGCACGCTTGTACACATTCCTAGAGTTTTTCTTTTTACACAAAAAGTGTATATGAATTCCCTGCTTCAAACATATAGGTTGGTCTTGATGTAACGCAATCATTATGCAGGAGGAAGGTGAGAGAAGAACAAATTTATGCTGCTTTTCGATACCAGATTTATGACTAAATGGCTTTCTGTGGAGATTGTCTCCCAAGGACACTGCTTTTGTTTTCTAAGGGGAGCCTTTCCAAATGTACAATATTCTTTACAGTTATGTACATGATACTAAATACGATGATTCATCCTGACAATGTCGGAACTTATAATGACGTGGTGCTCTTGCTTAGTTAATCCTGTTAAAAATGACAGAACTGTGTTTTTTTTAAATGTTTGCAATCATACACGCTGCAAATACATACAAACGTAAGCAGAAACACATCACTCAACTGTGAGGCACAGAAGTATAGTACCCATTGCACGAATAAAAAAAAATTGCTCTCCGTACCTACATCAAGACATACATTAAATGATATGCAAGTAGACGTTCTCATACACACACATACATACATAAATAAATACATACATACATCATACATACATACATACATATATATATATATGTATATATATATATATATATATATATATATATATATATATATATATATATATATATATATATATATTCTCAGTATCCTTATAACATCCTATTCAGATTCAACTGCTTTGTGTGGTACATGTCATTTCACATTGAATGTAATTAATAATCCTACTGAACTACTATTACCATACATAGCATTATCTTGAGGAAATTATAATCTATCAAAATTAATGGAAATAAGGACATTCTCTCTCTCTTCATTCCTCATGTAATGAATTGTAGCTCACATCAATGAATATCTTTAATCCAGGACATGAAATATGCAAGATATGGATTGCCCCTGGCTGTTCAATCTTCCTTTCTCTCTCTCTTACCAAGAAAAATTCTTGATATGAAGACGAGAATCAGCCCTTTCTCCCACGAAATTACGTAACTGTTCTTTGTGAAACAACAATTTATGACTCCCAAAAATATCTTTCATAAATAATGAAGAATGTCTGTGATTAAATAATGTAGATGAAATGATACTATTGACTGTACATTTCTGAGAATATGGCATTACTAAGGTAGGTACTAAATAATGATGTGCTTATAATTTATATCTGTGGGTACAATATATTTAAATTTAAATATTATACAGCTGATAATTTTATTTCGCATCAGTGTTAGAAACACTAGCTATATGACACAGCAGGAACTGTTAAAATATTTAACACTACCAAAGGAAATTTTTGCTACTTACACTACTCTTGTTACGGAATAAGTTTTTCTTTATTGCCACTGACATTTTGACTAAAAACCTCTTACCTTCATTGAATAACTGTCCTCATTTATTAGAGATGTTTAATTCAAAAACATTGTGTTTATTGAGAACAGCAGAAATAAACATAACCATCCCAAGGCTTGCTCACTGCCCTTATTAAATATAATCTCCCATAACATTAATACATATAGAAGCAATGAAACGTGACTGAAAAATCTGATAAAAATTTCCTTTCTTTAATATAGCATTGTCAGTCGAGCAAACAGTTCTAGTCCTAAATAATATGGGATAACAAGAGCCACCAGCATCAGGAAAACCATCGAGGTACCCTGGGAATGGGTCTCTATCACCAAACCATACAATCTTTTATGGGCTGAAGAGTTACAGACTCCCTTTGCCCAAAAGCTATTGTTTAAGAAACCCATTCATGACAAACAATCAGTTGTCTCACTGATGGAAGGCAATGGAAAAAGAAGAAATTGAATAATTTTCAATTACAATTTCAGGTATTTATTAGTGAAATGTAAACCAACAAAGCATTACAGAACTTCTTCACTGTTATCAGCACGATATCCTAGAACCAGGCGGAAAGGAGAAATAAGAGAAGAGACTTAGGAAGCAGCACAAATTCCCATACCACTAGAAGGGGGCAAGTAGGAAGGAAATGGTTTTGGAGGCATTTGCAGGTACAGCAATTTAAGGACACTCTCCACAAAGGAGTGCCTTGCAGGCCATTGCATAACACTCTCACAATTATTGTGAAAGAGAAGGGACAGTATATTTGTTGCCGCCCCCTTTTTAAGGTTACATCTCCGTTGTAAACCATAGTTTGTTCAAGGAAAGATTAAAAAAAGGAAGACTTTGAGAATTTCCCTGTATTATTTGCCGACTTTGGATGTCTGCCCACACACAGCTGTGAAAACTGGCAAGAACAGATGGATAAAAATAATGCCCTACCTAAGGGGTTGTAAATTTTCATTGAGCCAAGAAGAAAGACGAGTCTTCCGTATTCTTTGAAGTAGGTAGAGCGATACCTTGGAGGGTCTATATTTCATTTTTCATTTTACTCCGGTGAAGAGTGAAAAGTTCCTCCTGATCTGAGTTTAGACTGCACGCACCATGAACACCTCTATGATGTTAAGAAATAGTTAGATAAAAGATGCAGAAGTTCTCTTTGGTGGTAAACTGATCTATTTTTGGGTCAGGAGCCATGTTTCTGATGGATCTCAACGAATGAGCACCTAGTCACGTCCCATGAGCTATTGGTAAGTTGCTTAAATCAGTGTGAACACTTCATAATTTGGTGATATATACAATCAAAGGGAGGCAAATCCTTTACAGAAGTTTGGATATGTTTAGGCAGAGGTCATTAAAAAAAATCAGACTTCTGATCTTTCCCCATTGTACTGAATAAAAGTTATCAGATTAACTATATGATGATCCCAATTATGAGTGTTGTAAACTAAACAAGCGCATTATGAACACTCTTTACTTAGGAAATGGCCTTCAATATGAGTACTGTATAATAGCACTATCAACTGTAACAGAACAGAGTAGGCCAATGTCACTATAACCACGATAAAAAGGGTGTATCAAGTTTTTTATACCTGCCAAGGCCAAGTGTAAATAGCCAAATAAACATAACTGCCAGACAACAGATAACAACCACACAATATTTCCAATCTCATGTAAAAGAAAGGCGTGAACAAAGCATGACTAAGGGAAACAATTGCTCAACAAAACCTTTACAGATGAGGGTTTATGTGAATAAACCTAATGAAAATGAACAATCTCTTTCAAGAAAAGCCCGTTGGCAGGAGGGGGTGAATGGAGGGGAAGAACAGAAAAGCAGCTTGTCAAAAAAAGAACAACTGAAAAATACAAATCTACAAAATGACAAAGCCAAGCCAAAGGTCAAGTAAGAAGAAAACACCTGATAAGAAATAGTGGCATAAGGATTTAGGAAGAATATAGCTGTTGCAAATAAAAGTTATTCATTTTCACTGTATCCAGGTGTGATGAAGACCCTTATTTAGTTTAACCACATTACACATGTTCAATAAAGCAAATCTAATGCTCCTCTTGGGAAGGGAAAGAATGAGAACATAAGTTACAGAGTTTAATAATAATGATCTCTTTGCTTTTTAAGTAGAGCAAAGGACCCACGAGAGCCAGAAGTTCAAAGATGGCCACAGTGAGAGACTAAAGTATGCTGAAGGGCCCGGCCATCACTGATTACTCCATCTTCAACGGGGGCCATCAGCCTGAGATGGCTTATGACGTTAATCACATCTATGGCATCATCTTTGCGAAAACTCATCACCAGACATGTTGCTAAATGTAACAGCTTTCTTCCCAGAAGGGGGAACCTTACACCCTGTAATTTGCTCATCAACAAAGTGACACTCTTTTACTAAGCTAAAGCATCAAAGAAACTCAGTATAACATTTTTGGGATGAGCCCTAGTCTCCTTAATCTATAAAGGGCTATGAATTTAAAACTAAATCTGCTGTGACTGATCAATCACAGGAGACTGAGCAGTCTTCTACAAGCTGGAAATATTAATGGATTTCTAAAATCAGTTTCATATATGAGTAAATGTGTAAGGCAACTCCCTACAAAGATTCCCTTTCTCATTAAATCTGCCACATGACAAGTACTGGTGAGACAAGGGACCTCTATTAAAGTTAACTCTGTCAATAAGCAAGCCAGGTTGACTGGTTGCTCCCTCGTCTTAAGGCCCGCAGCAGAGAAAAGGACTCGGAAAGAAAGGGCCATTAAGATGTTATCTATTAACTAGCTCAGAAAATTTTATACCTGCAACAGGGCGGGGGTGAGAAACTGCAGAGCTTTCCCAGCCTACATCCCTTAAAATGGGATCATAAATATCCTCCTAAATATCCTTTTTAATAATAAATCAAAACGCGAATAGAAATGGAACTACAGGAACATCGCTCATGTAAGCATTCTTACGTTATGTATATCATTATTAATCAAATGTAATATGTCCAGGATATTTAGTTCCTTTCTAGAGCCTTTTATTTATTCTCGTAAAGATACAGAAATAAAAATACTTCCTGGATATGTAACGTTTCACCCCGTCCATACTCTCCATCAAGGTGAACATGGATATCAGGTTCGACAAGCATAAACCTGAAGTGTTTTCCACAGACTAGGTTATTCTTCCCTTGATGAAAATCAATTACTTGTGTGTCTTGATTCCAAGTAACCTATCCTCACTAACATTAAAAATAGCTATAGAGTAACCTTTTATACTAATCCACTTACAAAATATTAAAATTAGGAATATAAGCAATATTAATATAAAAGAATCGTTTGTACCTCTCACACACACACAACCACACATACACACTATGTAGAAGGACTTTGAAATTATCAATAAAACAGACCTCCTTATCTTCCTCCTCCTGCTCCTCTTCAGCAGCTGTTAGTTCTTGAGCATTTGCCAAGTTGTCAACAGCAATAGCCAAGAACACATTCAGCAGCGTGTAGTTACCAAAGATCACAAGGATGATGAAGTAAAGGCTATAGATCATACCAGACTTGGTACCTCCCTGGGATGCAATGCCATAGTACATCACCTCATTCCAATCCTCACCTGTTAGGATCTGAAAAAGAAAAATAAATGTGTTCTCTTTCGATCTTTCTTTTCTATAGTAATATCTCATAAACTGTAGCAACACTGTACAATTGTCATTGCCATTTTTACAATTATCACTTTTATAGTTACAATGATTATCAGCACTGCGATATTGGTTTATGGGTGAATAAGTGGACGTAAGGGCCATGCAGGAATTCAAAATTAGTGATTTGTATTGTCATTTGTGAGTAAAAATATAGCAGATGACAGTAGGATGAAAGGAGTCGCAGAATAAGTGACGCAAGAAAAGTAGTAGAATGTGTGAAAAAGACTAGAAAGATACTTGCAGCACCTATGGAACCCAAGGTTGGAATGAATGAAGGGATGGTTGAGCCTGTTCCCCTTTATGGAAGAGAATTATGTATGCTGAATGTAAATGAAAGGAAATGGGCTGAAGCTATTTCATAGATTTGTTTGAATAGGATATGTGATGCACGAATTTCTGAAAGGGTGAGTAAATATGGAGATACAAAGAAAGGGTAAAAAGTTGTCATAGGTGATAGGATGAATCACGTTGTTTTGAGATGGTTTGGTCATGGGGAAAGAATGAAGGGCAATAATTCGGAAGTACTATGAGGGCATTAATGCCAGGGAAGCAAAAGAAAGCACAAAACATAGAGGTAAATGGTACAGCGAGTGTGCAGGAGCGAGTTCAAAGTAGTTCTGATGAACCTTGTGTGTAAATGTAAGGATCAAGTAATGTAGCAGAATTTTTTTTTGTATGGGGTTCATCCCATGTTCAGCATCTAAACTATAATGAGATACTAAAATCTACTCATGCCAACTATGACAGTCATATTCTGTATATCTAGTTCTTATCAGTGTATCTATTTAGCTGCCACTTATACATCCGTTCCTAGTAGGTTTGTGGATAAAGGAAATTTAATTTTCAATTAAAAACACCGTAAGAATCATGATAAATAATGATAAATAATCTATTTTAAATAAGCTAAAACATGAAGTAACTGTTACCTGAAAGACTGTGAGGAGAGCTATGGAAAAGGTGTTGAAATTGGCAGCTGGTGTCCCCTCAGGAAAATTGAAGGAACCACCAAACAGTTGCATTCCAAGAAGAGCAAAGATGAGGATGAACAGGAAGAGCAGGAACAACAGAGAAATGATAGAACGCATTGAACTCAACAAAGAAATCACCAAATTTCTTAAAGACGCCCAATACCTGGAAAGATATGACACTGCATTAGATCAAGTATCATGAAAATTTAATTATAAAATTTAGGAATACGAGAAAATGACCTAATAGCGCTGGTAAGAGTTTGTGACAGGTATTTAATCTTATAACAAAATTAATGACTGACTTATGGATAATACTTCTTTCATGCATTTATTACTATGTTACTGACAAGAGTATTTTACCATACAAAACAATGCTAATTGAAAAATGTCAAGAAAGACGATGTGGGCTCATTTTGGCAAAAGGTGTGAGCCATGTAAAACCTCACGCGTCTCTTCGCACTTATGAAACACGTACACTGTCTTTCAAGCTCCTTATTTAAGAGAAACGATCATTTAGTTCTTAAAATATGCTTCGTTAATGAATGAGAGGAAAGAGGATATGTATACTCATCAGGACTCAACAGCTCAAAGCACCCTTATACTGTCTATTTACATATTAGAACTGATTATGTGGAACATATATTTAATTATATGGAAAGAACCAAACTTGGAATTTTCCTCAATTAATAAACATTCAACCTACTTACAATACCTAAACATTACTTTTAAACTTAAACTTGATTTGACTGAAACAAGATTAATGATACATGTATATAAGAATTTTTTATTGGTCATCTAACCCTACCAATACAATTTTGGGGGAATTTAGTATTCAAACCATTCTTTTACAGTAGCCTGAACCTGGCCACAGGATGAATCATGATTTTTCTATGTGGTAAGCAAATGTCACAGAAAATCAGTTAAAAATAATCTGCTATTTTGAGGTTTTCATCAACCTAACCGTGTTTTATTGTCCAAAGAAGAAAAAGAACCTTAATTATAACTTACTTTGTTACTTTAAATATCCTCAGCAATCTCAAGGCTCTTAGCACCGAAAGACCAAATGATTCGGATTTAAAGTGTGACCAGATGACCTCGAATATCGAGCCACTGATGACGACACAATCGAATCGGTTAAAGGACGATTCAAAGTATATTCTTGGGCCCAGGGCATACATTTTTATAAGCATTTCAGATATGAATAGACCTAGAAATATAAATTCTGCATAGTCTGAAAAAGAAAAAACATTGAAATGATTACACTGATAAGTTTCGAAGCACAATCTTACATATTATGGTATACTAACTCGCATTTATCCTAATCCTACCTTTTAATATATGCTAATATATTACAGTTTTGTGGTAACACCAAAATGAAGCACTACCTAAGCCATTTATGATGATGTTACTTAACATGTTAACAATCATAGGTAAAAATTTCTTTCAAAACAAAGTTCATCCTCTAGCAAGATGTCAGTTTAAAAACAGAAATGACCATAGTCTACAGTCACTCGAAAAACCTATAGGAAAACATAATGGAATTAATACGTACACAAAAAATGTGTGAGCCATTCTGGTTGGTTATAATGCTCTGCAGCCACACACGCGGTATTCAAAAATACAAGAATAATGACGAACCAATAGAACCACTGTTGCTTCACAGTTCGTCTAATACCAAATCTGAAATAAACAAAGGTAACATGTAGTTTCATGTCATTTATCGAAAAGTAATAAATGCTATTGCAAAACCGAATTAGCCACCATGACCTATAGACTAAATAACTGCTAACTTTAGTAGTTATTTACTTTCAGTAATCTACTTAATTACACTTAATAATTATCTTCAAATAAATGTATCAACAATTGCCAAACTAAAGGAT
This sequence comes from Macrobrachium rosenbergii, assembly GCF_040412425.1. Lineage (NCBI taxonomy): Eukaryota > Metazoa > Arthropoda > Malacostraca > Decapoda > Palaemonidae > Macrobrachium > Macrobrachium rosenbergii. The sequence continues at coordinate 23,436,511 of NC_089792.1, forward strand.
ATGTAAGTATGATGAATTACTGGATACAAATAATTATACTTATAAAAGCGGTAAACGTCTTCTTTGTTACCTTCTAATTGCGTAATTTTCCAGGATATTTTATTCTCAGTTTACTATGTTTATTAAGTTAGGATGCAAAGTTTATTGCTCTAAAATCATTAAATAAAATGGTCATCAGACTTTTGTGACGAGTTTGAACCTTCCCATTAAAAATGTACTTATTCCCTTTTAAATAATTGAATATCTAAACAAACTTCAAATGGTATTTAACTATACTTCAGAAATTCATATTCATTTTTCCTTTAATCTAAAATAAACAAAGAAACCATATTAAATTAATCAATGCGCATCACTACAAAATATGCAATAATCATTTTACGTCTCAATAATAGTTTTTCCTAATCCTATGACTCACATCCAGTATTTTTAATATCAAACTAGATTTATACCAATGTAACAATCTGAACAAATATCTATTTTAAATGACAGATAATTTTAAATTGTCAGCAACTTCAATGCAAAAATGACAAAATAAAAACATTACACTACATTTACAATAAACTTTCCAGAGGAACTAATTTACTGCCGGGACTCAAAAGTGTTTTAGATGACTGCTGGCCACACTGGAATGGGTGCTGGACAGAGATCTTATCAAGGTGCAAACGAAACTCTCTGGTAACAGACACCTGGATGATAAATGATTTTACTGATTTCACAAATCTGACATAAAAAAATGGTCTTAAAAAAAAATAAACAGTTGATTTGAAAGCTTTTTTCATTTCCATGCAACTTCATATGATATAAATTTTTAACTAAAAATATTTGCACTAGAGAAATAAATCTGAATTAGATATCATTGTTTTAAATCAGTTACTCATGGAAATGTCTGCATATAAATTCCAAGGAACTAATGCACTGCCTGCTGAAATTTTAGATGAGGGATCACATCTGAAGTCTTATGAGGTGATGAAACTTGATATCTTAAGAATTACTGATTTTACAAATCTACAAGAAAATGGTTGAAAAAATAAATCAGGAGTTGTGCCTCCTTTTCATAAAGTTGTATTTAACAGAATATTTGCATTAGAGACAAAGGTCAAAGATTACACTGTTTGTCTGTTACTCAGGTTCTGTACAGTACCCAGGGGTGGCCTGCATATGAACACCAGTTCAAGAGACTTGACATCTTCTGTTATCAATGCTTGGGATACACTGGTATCAAAATCTGACACAAGCGGAAATCCTGAACAAGACAAATTCATACACCATTTGAGCTTGATAACCCCTTCTGTGCAACTCCACCTCCGTGAAGTGCTATCTGTATCAATGCGGAAGAAATGTCTGGGAGAAGAGGGTCAATAATTGAGGTCCCTTAAGACAGGAAGGGAGATGGCTACAGTGCTGGAGGTGCAAGAAGGAAAGCCATATATGATCACATAACTTTTTTGCTCACCAGAAGCAGTACTTAAACAAATGATATCTGACTATATTTGATAATTTCCAGTATCTAAGATGACATCTGTACCTAACACCAACAATCATCTGTATTTACACGGTGGAACTCAAATACAGATAAAAATTTTGACAAATTTATTACATATTGTATAGTTTTATGCAGAATTTCTATACCTTTGGAGGATATGAATAATCAGAGCCGCTCAGCGTGAAGTTTTTGCCTTGTGAAATTAGTCATAATTCTATGCCATGTAATATCGATTTCATTCTGCAGCAGCGACATAAGAGAAATTGTACTGCATAACCGTTTCTGTGCAGATGAGTAGACTTGCATTACAAGACACAGCCAGAGACTATGCCAATTTATACAAAAAAAAAGAAGAAGAATTGATCAGTCCACACTTATTGTTTTAGAGTTTTGCTACCTAGGTCCACTGGTTCACCCATTCTGTTGCAAGTAATCCTTCACGAACATGAACAAATAAACTATTAAAAGATGGCTTTTATGATGCTAATAAATGTCTAGCAGAAACAACTTTGCCAATTAAAAGCTGAAGGTGATGAAAGACAGACATATCTATATATCTTAGGCAGACAATGGGGCATAAAAGTAGCCCTTAGAATAATAATACAGACCTGCATTAACACAGTAGATACATTAAAAAAAAAGGTAAGCTCTGTCCATATAAAACAATATTTATGGTCCAACATGTCAACTGAGACTGATCACAGCAAAGGGCAAATTATTCATGAAGTCGTTATGGGAACTGAAAGTTGACTGGGACTAACTTGCTGCATATTTTCAGAAATTTGAATTTGTGATGTTTGCCTGAAGCATCGGTCTGAAAAGGGAGGGTAAGTTTTGGATTTGTTGGGATGTAGTAGCCTTATTAAAGTACAATGGCTAGTATCAGTAATGATTATAGTTTACTACTTGCTTATTGAATAGGAGCCATAATTTACCCATGAAGTGAAATGAGTGTCACAAAACTTGACTGAATTGTTGTTAGGGATGTCATTTGGCATTGTAGTTATGTACATCACTGAATAAGAAGTTTATGATTTATATTATTGCAGATCCACTTCTGTATGGTACGAGGCAGTTTATCAGTCTAAAACTGTACATATTTGGGGGTTTGTAGCTGAAATTTTATCTTTGCAAGAGGAACTGAAATTTGAAGAAAGGCCTGTAAACACAATAATGATAATTCTGCTGATCTCTTGTCCTAAGGTTGTGCACTTTAAACCTTGACCTGGTCACAGTTATGGAGAGAAGGCCCTAAACAGTTTTGTAATAATAGCTAGTGGACAGAGACATGAATCAGAGTTGCATCAAAAGAGGTCATCTGACAACACGAAAGAAGAAAAAGTTTTCTTTTCTGTACAAAATGTATTTATACAGTATACTTAGTAACAAATAAGGGAAAATAAGATGGGGAATTGTCTTTTGCATCAAGTTTTCAGTTTAAAGTGTAATGGTTGTTGTTATATGCATATCTGGTGTTTAAGGTTATGCAGTATTGATGAGGTGTAGGGGGTAAGGATGGGAGAATAAGGTACAAAGTTGCCATTTTACATTTATAGTGTTGTTTGACCACATCCGGAAATTTCCATTACCCGATAGGGCCTTGGCTCTATTGATGCAAATATGGGAAAGAAATCCAATATACCAGCCTTACTTCTCAGTTCAACCATACTGTGGTCACTCTAAGGTTGTGACCAAAGCAACATACTACCACAAGCATCAATTACTTTGCTGATCATATTTGCTAAATTCTTCTTAGTTACTATGTTATTAATTAATATATAAACACTTCACAGTATCTATTCTTGAGCAAAGATTGGATTAGTCTTATGAACTACAAAATTGTGCATTTTACTTAATTTGCTTATTATCATATTGTCTAACCATTCCTCTTTCATGGGCTGGCATTTCTGCGCTTTTCCTTACAGCACTGCAACTCTCACAAATGTAGGGGCAATGCTAATTCTGATAACTGTCTTCTTGCAAACTGAATCAGATGATAAGCATTGCAGTCACTAGCCACATCTGCCAGTCTTTGTTATCATAGACACACCAAATTTATTTGTTATGATTTGTGGACCTTCTTTGCAGCCATTTAAGGGATTCGCCCTTGAATATATGAACATGTGTGATTTAGTCACATAAATGGTGATGCTGGAAAGATCCATTACAATTTATCTGATTATCACATACAAACCCCACAAAGACACAGAATCCTTCTTGGTATGGGAAGATACTCTAAAGATTATCTTCATCCCTTTGCCTATTTTTTGGGGGGCCCACTAGACAAAATTAGTATAGAGTCCCAACGGGAGAAATCCTCACCATTGTCCTCATTTGACTATAGCATCCCAGTTTGTGAATTTAAAGGTCCATCTGACAAAAATCATGGTGATAGAATGTGTTTATTTTAAGTTTATGGTATTACCCATTTTATTTTTTTAGTAAATGATCAATTCATTTCAACAAATTTCCTCTCCTGGAAACTCTAGATATAACAAACTGTTCATCTCTCATTGTCTCAGAAGTTAGTGGTTAGGTGATTACATTCATTACCTGAGGCTAATGAACTTGACAGGCATTAAGGAAACCTTTAATCAGATCCACTTGTTGAAAATAATTTGAAGCGCTATTGATTGTCTTTGAGGTCAAGGACTTTTCCAAAAGTTCATATATTTCTCATTCCAAATCAGTTAATTCTTTAACTTCCTTTGCTAAAAGCTGTTTCAATGAGATCCAACTCATGTTTAGAAGCTTACCTGGGCCAGTTGTTCCAACTCATCCCTCAGAGGATGTAGGAATTGGTGAATGAGTCATCACTCTGGTACATGACATTTGATAATCTTACATGTTGCCTTTGCCAGAAAACACATTTCTAGAGCCTAAGTTTCATTACATGGCATGGAGATAGGTTATACAAAGGAACAGAATACCAAGGGTCACTTGACCACTTTCACAAACACTCTTCGAATATGATTCATACCATCCATTAAGGACATTTGGAAGACTGGGACAAGGATGTTTGTATCTGCTCTTTGTTGCAAGTTCTTTGCTGTTTGGAATCCTTCTGACTATGTACCTGACTTTAAGCAGATTACCTGCTGCATATTAGATTTTACAGAAAACTTGGAACAGTCCTGGTCAAAGATGAGAAGCACACATACCAAAAATCCTAAGAAAGAGGTTTAGTAACCTGGAGATAAAGTTGTCTTTCTACATGCTTTTATATAACTTGACTTCTGTGTCTGTTTGGGTCAAAACTTGCAACTCAATTTTCGGCCTGATCCCTTTGTCCAATGGACCTGAAATTTTTTGTGGTTACTCAATCCCAGTGAAAATACAACCTTACATGATCAGTAGGTCAGTGGTGACCTCTAGTGACCCTACAGCTGTAAAGTCCCCACTCGGGTCTTCTATGATGGTGACCCGTTTTCTATGACGCTCCTAGGATAACGGGTCACGCAGGATCAGCCATACCCAATCATTTAAACTAATCTATGTAAATATATACCTGTTACTAACTTGTATGGCACATGTTTCTTTTGCTCATGTATCAGAATGTCGTCAACTTCATTATTGTCCATTTTTTGCAACTCAGAGTGTATTTATTCATTGTATTTATTGTCAAATGTTATTGACCTCAGGTCACCCTGGTTCTCATTGTATTCCTTGGCATGACATCAGTCCGCCGCTATATAAACGCCTGTGTCCTCAATAAATTAGCATTACCTTTCTCCTGCTCATTTCTTTAGCACCTCCTAAAGTGGTGACCCCGGAGTGGTTCCTGGAGCCATTAGCGGACTCACACGGTGACTTAGTCTTGGCTCCAGGAACTACCCACGCCCCTAGCGGACTTATTACGGTGCTGTAACCAGTGTTCTGGCTTGCTGACTCTAGTTGGCAAATCACCTGCGTCATTAACAGACTCACGGTCGCTCCCAAGTGCGTATTGACGCGAGTATCTCACTCCAGTTAAGAGGGCTAGAGCGAGCATGGATGTGGACATTCCCTCCCATGTTCAGTTAACCACGAACCTCGTGGACTTGGACGTTTACCTCCCGCTCATATCACCTGCGCCCTCCCCCGCGCCAAGATTCACGCGCTCCTCCACACCGCTACCCGCGCCCCCACACTGCCCTGCCCGGCGCCCTGCCCAGCAGGACAAACAAAAGCTGCCCTCAACATAAAGCTGCTGCCTTTCACACAGGGAAACCCATCATCATGGCTGTTCAGGGTCGAGGGTCAGTTCAGGCTGGCGGAGCTCACGGACGAGGTGCTGCAAGCTGACGCAGTAATCAACGCCCTGCCGGAGGAGGTCTACAGGAGACTCGTCCCGTGGGTGTCCGCCGCACGCCCCCTCACCTACCTCCACCTGAAAACATCCCTCATCGAGACTTGCTCCCTGCGGTCGCCGTGTTTAAATTTTATTTTTTATTTTTTATTACTAGATGCCCTGGTCCTAGGAAGCCAAGTCTATGATCAATGACCCAATTTGCTGTTAGGACATTAAGGAAGTGACAGCAAACATGAGGTTATGTTTAATGAGATTTAGCTAGTGATGTAAAACAAGTAGTCATTTTAAGCACAGTTCAATTGCATTACATTCTTTTTGGGATTTCACAATGCTTATTAGCATTTTCACTTAGTTACGGGATCCCAGAGGTATTTGGATCTCCGATTCCTATGTCCAACCAAGACAAAGTTAGTGGTGATTATCTATTACCTTGACTAAGTAATCCTACACATTTCAGTCACGTTCCTGATTAAATACAAATTTGACTGAGTAAGCTAATGGTTTGTGCTTAGGTACATGTGAGCATAAAATTTCATAAAAGTGTTTGTTTCATAGATACATACAACTGTCTTTTGTAAAGATATATTAATCCCCTCACAAGGGATGCTACATGTTTCATCTTCAGAGTGACTAAAAGTAAGTGAGCCTAAGGGAATGGAATTTCACATCTCACTGGAGGACCATTCCTCAGCATCTTGAACAAAATACCTGATCTGTATATTTTTGTTAGTCTGACCTCCAATAACAAAGTGACAGGCTCTAGTAAGTTAATGAGTGGTTCATATTTACAAATCATAAAACTTAATTCTTGGAATCCAATAAAGATTAAAGTGGATTACTTAGCTCAAGAGTGGGTATTTGTATCTTGGTAGCTGTTATGCAGAATACTGCTTCATGGTTTTTAAAAAGGTACTTTACTGAAACAGTTCAGAACTTTACGATAAAACTTCTTCACTACCAAACAAAAAATGACTGAAGTATGAAGTTAGAAGGCCAGCCCTTAAATACTAGATGGACAACCACTATTTACCGTCCAAATGATTTTTAAGTGTACAATCCCACTCTATTGGAATAAACTTCTAAGCCTCCTTCATAATATAGCAAATGAAATGTAGTTCATTTTTGTATCTGCCAAAAAGGCCATTGTGAACAGTTTAAGGTAAAAGATATTCTTCATATGTGATAGCACCCCTTAGGAAGAAACCCACTGAAATGCTTGACTGATTTAGTATTGTGACCTGTAGGTCACCACCAATACATCATAATCCCACTACTAAAATTACAGTATTTGGACATTTGCAGCAGACAAAAAGTAATTTCCTATTAGATGATCTGGAATGGTATTTACCATTCATAAAATCAACATCAAGGTTTTCATTGCATACAAGTCTGAGGACTCAATTCACACTTACCTCAATCTCTTTTCTGCTTTCCAAAAATTTGCACAGGCACCTTGTTTCTTAACTTTGTTTTTTAAATAGGAAGCTCTTGAGAAACCTGGTCAAAAAATGGAAGGATTAATACACAATAAAATACAGGCCACAACTGGTAAATTAGCCAAAAATCACAATGA
>NC_089792.1:23448857-23471357 GCF_040412425.1 Macrobrachium rosenbergii
TACACCACACAATGGTGTGGAAGAAAAAAATAATGCAGACAGCCCGGTAGAGTGTAGCATTCGACATGCTGGAAGACTAGAGAGGGGGCCACAGATGTTAAACCTTAGGAAACTAGGCTATCAGAATAAACAAGTCAGGATGAAGGCGAAATGGATGTTAAAGGATGATAAAGGGATAAGAGAGGAGGTAAGTCACTGAATATACAAAACATAGATTTCCTGTTTTGCTCAAGAATATAATTTTGGGTGTATGTACCACTGTTAAAACGTGAAATCACCTCTGAGAGGAAGTACTCAGACCGATATACATTTGATGACCTGCCATTGGGCAGAATCAGTCCTTCCTTCCGGAAATTAAAATGACATACATTTGTCTTGCTATGAAATGATTCTATTTCATGAAGAAAGGAATAACAGCTCACACTCATATTATGCAAGCGAATAATACCTGGCTGTATGGCCAGTTTTAAAACACTGCAGTTTTAATTTCTTTCACTATGGAAAATCAAATTATAATTTTGCAAAAATTAGGAATCATTATCTAGATAAGAATATTTTTTTAAGGATCCTAAAAACAATGTATGAGGAGAATCTGTTATGCCATAAATGGCAGGTAAACCATGCAGGCATGAGATTATGTACATTAACAGCATGACCATAGCCTAACGAATATTCACATTTAACAGGCAGCGGTAATTGTCATTTATCACCTTAGATTTCCAAAAAATGTGCAAGTACAATATTCCCATTATCATCCGAAATGTAATTGGAAAATTGGATAAACAACCACCCTACAATGGCCTTTTAACAGAGCTCATACTTTATAATCAAATGTCTTCAAGTGTCATATAAAACAACCTCCTGATTTTTTAGAAGGGTAACCCCATTTAACGCTCAGGCACTGCCTGGAAAAACTTAAAATACTTTCTTATCAATGTCACCGTGTTTCATTAACCTATTGTAATTATTGTTTAAGAAAAAATAAGAGATTTGGCCCATAAAAAGTGAGAATAAAATCCAGCAAACTGGAAGCCCAAGATGCTGTAATTACTTTTTCCTGCATGTGATTCACCAAAGTACCTATGTAAGTTACAATGTCCAATCTCCGAAGCAATGAATGTCTGCTAAAAATGTTAGCTAAACGCAACTGGGAATGATGTCATAGTCATATGACAGCATGTATGTTCATATAATAGCATATATATATTATATGTATATATATATATGGATAATATATATATATACATACACATATATATATATACATATATATATATATATATATATATATATATATATATATATATATATATATATATATATATAATATATATATATATATATATATATATATATATATATATATATATATATATATATATATATATATATATATATATATATTTATATATTTATATATATTTATGTGTGTGTGTGTATGTGAGAAGTATCAAAGAAATTAATTCCCAACTCACTGATGGATGTGTTTAGAAAAAGAAGCAGGTTGTTTTATCACATTTTCAGTACACAAAGGTATATATACACATAATGTTAACATTCACATGTCAGAAATAAAATCTGTGACAATGAACTGTAGCTGAGATGTCCCCAAGTTGCTTTTATTAAATTCATGAAAATGGCTGAACTATTTCATGAGCATGTACTACAGCATTATTGAAAATATTCAGAAGTCAAATATTCTCATTCCATTACATGAGAATGGAACCAAATTTGTTATGGAGAAATGAAATGAACTTTCAGCTACAGCATAATCGTAATCAATTGTTACTTTCCTCAAATGAAATGCACATTACATGTCCATAAAAATTGGTCTCATTTAGGAAACAGGAAAGCAAAAGAATTTCAGCAAAAGAAGAAAGGAAAACATGATCTAAACCAGTGAAAAAAGGACAAAGACAACTTACATCAAGTAAAGAAAGAGATATAGTACAGGGGGAAGCTGGCAAGAAGAATGTTTATTTTTCTTATTTAAAAGCTCCTTTGTCTGGCTATTGCGTGAGTAGATGGCAATTTTGCTCCTGAAGCATTTACTGGTCAAGTCGATGCGCTTTATGATAGCAGGCTGCACTAACTGTCTTACCTATTTTGATTGTTTAACGGGATACCACTACCGTCCTACAAGGACAAATATTAGCACAACTGTGAGGTTCTGTCTAATATGGCATTGCTTCACAATCTGAGGATGTCTTTGAGTATTTAAAGACTGTCTACATAAACAAGGAAAAATTAACAGGATGATGAATGTCTGTGACTCCTATTAATTTATTCTAAAACCTAGAGTTATCTATACATTCTAAGACTGTACTATATATCTGCTGTAATACTGGTCAACTACATCTAAGTAAGAATATCGCCTGAGACGACCATTATTGAAATACATCATGCACTAATCACTATATAAAGAATAAGGATGCCACTTTAACAATACACTACAATCCATCTTTTTCATTCAGAGTAGCTTTTAAAATATGAGTTCAGTTTGTTTCACAAAATAGCAACAGCATATTGCCACTTAAAATTCATTGCTTTAGTTAAGCATCAAAATTGTCTATATGATTTTGAAGTTTCATATAATGAAGTTTTGAAACTTCAAAACATTTTCTTCACAAAACAAAAATTTTATATGTATTGACAAAAATTCAGTATGATGATTCAATTTGAAAACACAAAAACAAAAAAAAAAACAAAAAAGAAAAATAGTCATGACTAAAGCTTCAAAATACCATAAACAATTTCCTATGAAAATGAGTGAAATGAATGGCTGTTGAACAATCTATTATAAAATGGGTTTAGGACAACGTCTATAATGTAATCTAGGTTTACCATGAGGTGTGTACCAATACCTTTCTTTTTGGCAGGAACTGCGAGAGAAAGGGGGGCTGTTAGAATGAAAAATTGGGGGACGATGTGAGGAGAGATCCAGTAATATGTACATATAAAATTAGAAACTACAAAACTAGAAATATAGGTTAAAATAATGCCTGTACAAAAGTTCATGTGGGAGAAGATTTAACCTAATTTGGCCAAAGCCAAAATAAATAATACATGGGCACCTCTGCAGTTATCAACAATTTGTTCCTTTCACCATGGCAAGTAGGAACACAGCATAGGAGATGAACGCAATGCACATAATGTCAGAGAGTAAGACTGGGATTTTAAAACAAAAATGTATCCACACACAACCTTCAAATATTTTGACATACAAAACAAATACTGAATGAATATTTAAAAAAAGGCTTGAAAAATCAGTGTCCAGAAAAGTATCAGTCTTTCATAAAATGTCAAAATTCGCCAAGTAGTCTTTTACTCTGTAAAATGAAAGCTGGGACAGGATGTAGAACTTCGGCAGTACTTTAAATAACTGAGCAGCAATAGCATTTCATGAAGGGTCATTTCAAGAATGCTGCCATCTAGACTTTTAAAGCAACGCCGTCCATTCTTTTCCTGTATGTTTAGAGGGCCCAGGGTATCATATGTTCACTATGTACTGTTCTCTCTTATTATACTGTGCAGTCTCACTTCTCTACTAATGCATCTGACACACTATCATAGATCTATAGTCCATCATTAACAGGTTTTTCTTCATTATCAAATTTTTCTTCAACATGAAAGGGAGAATTGAGAAAATCATGACGGAACATATAACCGAGGTGGACATTTGATCTTAATACTGTGCCATTCACACTACTTATGCACAATGTGTACGAAAGACCAATGAACTTCATTTTGAAAATGATGAAATACATACATTTTCACACAGAATATTTTCCTTTTCACAACAGAAATTCAGTAGGACATCACAAAGAATGAATCACTCTTGTAACGTAACGTTTCAGTCATTTAGAGAGCTAGCAGCAATCAGACTATTTCTAGCTTAAAGCAATATTTATACTGACTGCTAATAATCCTACTGCTATATTTGGTGCTCGTGATTTGTATCGCAGTTTTGGAAAACTTATACGTATACAATAATGGAAAATCTGTGTCTAACTTATGAGAAACAGTAGCACATATTCCTACTGGGTTGGATAAAATGGTGATATCCCTCATTCACAATTTTAACTTTTCTTTTCTTAATGCCATACTTCCAATTACTAGTGACTGACAGCTAGCAACCACGACAATTTCCTGAATTCATTACAAGGCTTAGTCTGAGGGAGCTAACCTTTGTTGATTAAAAGCTCATAAATGTAAATTTGGAGTAATTCATAGATAACTGGTGTTGACATATCCTAAGAAAAGGAGAGGCCAGCATTTTCCTACGTTAAACTAGTATCTGCAACTGTTAAAACGAATGCAAATGCCAAACACACAAAATGGCAACGATCGGGAACATCATTGTCTTCAAGCTGAATATTTCCTGATGGTAGATTTAAGAGTTTCATATGGGCAAATGGGAAAAGCTACCAAATTAAAACTTTCTCTTGAAGATGGAATTAGAATAAGACTGTTGAAAAATTTCTAGAGTTCTGAGAGTATGCTATAAACTTTTACCGGAGGTAGAAGTGCTGAAAACTGTGAGACTGGCATCAAATAAGGAGTTGTACTAACAAAGGGTAACTGCTTGAAAAATAATTTTAATATGTTGGAAAAAACACATTTAGTAGGGAAATTTAAAAAGCAGCGTCAAAGGGGTTAACTGTTTCCACGACGATAGAAATATTTGATGAATAAATATCAAGTAGCCTAAGTTCGACATTATCATAGATTAGTCTATATTAATTTGGGAAACAAGGCATACATGGCAAATAAAATCTTTATCCATGAAAATGAAATTAATATCAGTCTAATGTTTTCAATTACAAAACATATGGCAAACTAATATATATATGTATATATATATATATATATATATATATATATATATATATATATATATATATATATATATATATATATATATATATATATATATATATATACTATATTTCATATATTGTATATATATAGCTTAAACAATGGTTAAAAGCTACTCTTATGTGGAACCTCTGACTGAATGACTGGGTAGACTTTGTCTAATATTTGTGGCCATGTCCATGAGCCTCATATTGCCAAAAATATCCATCTTAAAAGGTTCATAATTCATTTGGTCTTTGCGTACCAAAGTGCGTGGATGCAAAGATATAATAAGGAAATTTAATAATTATTACAATTAAATTCACTGATAAAAGTTATAACTGTTTTCCTCCTTGCAGATTCTGTATCATATGCATTGCAAGCCTTATGAGTAAAGAACTCAAAATCTTCACAAATATACTGTTGTCATCTGAAAAGACAATAGTCCAAACTGGACTGAATAACGTGCTACTTTATACTAAGAGATAGTTTTAAAAACTGGAGGCCTGCATAATGCACGTAAAAATCAAACTGCTATAAACCTTATACCAGTGGAGTAACTTTAAATCTTTAAGGTCACACTACAGTTAAATGGTATAGTATACAAAAATGATACCTGATGCTCGGATAAATCTAAATCTAGGTAGCAATGCACAAATAGGTAGGAAGAGACAAAGGAATACAATTCCATGAAATGCTACACAAAAAAGTTTGTCAAAATTATATATATATAATTTACAAGTTATTCATTAATCTCATATATATATATATATATATATATATATATATATATATATATATATATATATATATATATATATATATATATATATATATATATATATTATATATATATATAAAGTTGTAAAGTAAAGTAATATCAAGAAAATTAAATACCCTTATGTGTAATACAGTATCTTGTACTATTCCACATAAACAGTGCAATGACGCCAATATATGGAAATAATATTTAAATTACTTCTAAGCATGGAAATGCAAATCCAGAGTTATTAAATAGGAGAGTAGCCTGTTTCCTATCTAAACAGAAGAGCAATTACATATATTATTTCTAAATCACCTGCTTGTCACACTAATAAAGAAAATTTTTTCTGATACTGATTCCCTCACTTGCAAATGCAAAGCCAGAAATCTTGGGGTAGTCTGTGATATCTAAGATTTTACTTCAAAATTCTTAATCTCGACTCTTCATAATTCTGTTTACCATCATTAGTCATCTAAATTTCCTAAAGAAAAGAACTGAAGCAATCTGACCAAAACAGGTATATATCATAATTCAACTGAGTCACATATCATGTGAAAACATATGTTTTATTTTCATGGAAGAAATATCTCTTAGGAGTATTTGTATCCAAAGTTGTTAAGAGCAAATACTGTGTGTTTAAGTAACGACACAAAAACATGACCTAATCTACATACATCAAGTAGTTGTCAAGAACGGTACAAAATAATGCTTTCAAATACTGCAAAGAAACTGGGGAAAACTAGCTCAGATGAACTTACCATAGAGTGATTCACGTGAGCTTATTATTCATGCCATATGAGCTTATTCTCGAAACTGAAATAAGTTGAGTTCACTGGGACAATTTAATAGGAGCTTGATTTCACATGGCATAAAAACTTGCTACTGTGAAAAGTCTTAACAGTTGATAACGATGGATGAGGGATATTCATAAATAGGGCAAGCTTCAAAGACAGTAAAGAAGTGTGATAAGTAGTAGATCAGACATCTTACATTTTATACTTTAGGCAATTTTGAATACCAGAAGTACACAGAGGGTAAAAATTTCTAAAGTATACTGATTTTGCTAAGGTCAATAGTATAACTGTCGACTGCTTCAACGAAACTAAACTTTAACACTTTTAGCTGAAACTCTAATATACAATCTTCCGGACATAGCCAATAGTCTCTCCATCATACAGTTGCCTTCAGAAAAAATAAAACTGCAACTCACCCTTGTAATTGTATGGTAAAAAAAATTTTGTTACCTCTTGCCATACATCTATGTTAAATTGGTTTACTCCAGACATTTAAGCCCAGCAATAGGGTTAACTGAAGCTTTCCAGAGTAAATGAATGGATTAAACATTTGATAAATGCAGCATGTCAGAGAGGTAAAATACATAACTATCAACAGGATGCATCTCTCAACCTAAATGCTTTCCTCTCAAATTGAACTACTAGACCCTCAATGTGGCGTCACGAGTTTGGAGAAACTCTGACACTTAGCAGAGAAGAGCACTAGTATCTGCCGTGGTAGAGGTCATACTTCAACTAGAATAAAACGGTCATGGGTCATTAACAGTAAGTAGATAATTAATTTTGATCTGGATCTGACAATCTGAATCTGCAAAAACCTAAGAATAGTTCTTCAAGAAACTTTTCCGGAAGGTCCCTCACGGAACGAGGAGTTGTTCCCGTGAGTTTGGAGATGATAAATACAATGGCTCTTGACCCATGGTTAGCTTCGCCAAAGTTTCATAAAAATCTATTCATCAGTTTTTGGGTAATCCTGCTGGCAGACAAACAAACATTCTCAGGTGAAAACATAAACTCCCAGTGGAGACAATTTTGACTTTCGACAATGAAGAAAATTGCGGGGCAAACAGGTTTTCACTTACTATAACTAAACCGAGGAAATTATGTTTTCAGGTCATTATGGATTATGCCACCAATATAAGAGAAAGATATGAGCTCTTTATCGGTCAAAACATGCATGAGGTTACGACAGCAGAGCTGCACTGTAGACTATATGAATGACTGAAAACACTGTGAAGAACCTTTTATCAGTGAATTCCAAGACAGAGCCAAAACAATAAGTAAACAATGAAAGTTAAACACTAAGAACAGTACACAGCTTTCATATCTAGCGGAAGTCACCTATAAGATTCAGGGTACACTGAAAGGAAAGGCTAATACAAAAATTAATTATGATGATAATTAAAGAGGTGGTAACTTAATTCTATGGTTATTTCAACCTCCCATGCCGTTTTCCTATAAAACCTTCCAAAAGTAGCATCTCCATTCCGTGAATAAATCAAAATGCTACAGTGGAGAAAGTAAAAAATATTAGAGCTGAGAAAAACGTGGTGAAAAATCCTTTAAATATCTGTTCCACCTGGAAATAGCTAAAAAATACCATCCTAAAAAAGAGCATTTCAAACTTATAATGGAATAATACAATGATAACTGTTGATCTCATAAAACTGGGTTAAGTTTTTATATCAGAGATTATTAGTAAGAATGTTATATCCAAAACTATTTAAAAAAATAGAAACGCAGTTTTTAAGTGACATGTATTAAACTGAAATTACAAAAACATATTAAGAATTCTTCAGTATATAAAATATTGAATGAAATACATATTAAGGGACAAAATAAGTTATATCCATATCATTTTAAAAATATATATATATCAAGTTCCTTAAGATTTAAACTGTATAGCAGGGTTTTTATATGAAGATGATACTTTATGTAAGTACTGGCTAATTAGACACTGCATAACCACAGAATTAGGAATCTATAAAATAAATAGTTATTTACATTATGCAGGATGCATTTGTATATATACACATATATAAATATGCAATTCACTGCATATAAGCTAAACATATCATAGGTCATTATCAGTGTTATATATACATCTAAAAGAGCTTTAACGCAAACTATAAGTTACCTCAATTATAAACTAGAGTATCTTAAATAAATATATATATAAAAACAATGACCTATTACATCTCGTTAATTAAACTATAAAACAAATAAAGGTTTAAAGTAGCTACTTTTCTCAAAAATTATGATTAGACTAAACTATACGAGCTGAAAAAAATGATTAAATTAAAATCAGAGTGTGTTGCATGAAGAAAAACAATGGTTAGTGTGATGTATGTATACATACATACATACATATATAAATTCACACACATACATATATAAACACAAGTACAACAAAACAACATGGATGCAATTCCATCAGAGGGAGATAAAATGTCTAACGTTGGAATTACACAGAAATGCATAAATACTCATTGTATTTATAAATACTCTATATATTGTATATATATATATATATATATATATATATCTATATCTATATCTATATATATACTGTGTATATATATAAATAGATAAGCTGTATATCATTTATATTTGCTTATACAGGAGATATAAATACATGATATATAACAGCTGTGCGTGCAGTACATATATATGGTTGGTATATACACATACACATGTATACACACTATATGTACCGGTAAATATGTATGTATGTGTACATATATGCATATATGTACATTTATATGTGGTCAAGGATGAAGCATAATAAGTCACATTATGCATAATATAACAGAAAAGGAACATGTAAAAGAGAGAGAGAGAGAGAGAGAGAGAGAGAGAGAGAGAGAGAGAGAGAGAGAGCTCTTACTCACCATCATCATCCTCATCTTCATTCTCCTCATCCTCCGTGTCTGTACTTTTGCTCTTCCCAAGATGTTTCAGCTTTTTCTTTTCGCTGCTGCTCTTCTTCGAGCTGGAAGGAAATCACTTGCTGTATGTGACCATTTCATTTCGTACAATGTCTTGATGATTATTCTTCACAGGAGGACTGAACAAAATGATTAGAAAGGTCTGCTCCAGCTCCGGAGTGATGCAATAAAATGACGTTTTACAATAAAATTAAGTTTTGTATATACTTACCAAGCAATTACTTAGCTTAGAAACGTCTGTTCCAGCTCCGGAGTGATGCTGTAAACTCAATATTCTAGTCGATTTTAAGTATTCTACTACTCAAGATTAATCTTGACAGTATGACTTGAATTTGACAATATCATATAAAACCTGTTTTCCTGTTGTATATGATTTAGTTTCTGGTATAGGTTTAATCACGGAAATATCTTGGAACAACAATTACTAGAAATGCTTCAATAAGGCCTTAAAACCAGGAAAAAACAATAAATTGTAGAACAGTGTAAAAGCATGCCTCAAGTGTTGTGGACTTCATACCAGATTAAGATAAATCTTACTGGTGAGATAAATACTGATTTATGAACACAAATTTTGACACATTAATTCTAGGTCGAAGGCATACCTTAATAATGGCATTAAAGAACAACTTTTGGGAAGTCAACGTTATAATGGATATAACGAATATCTTATGGAGGTAACTGTCACATGCTGCGACCACTTATAAAAAATAAGGACGAACTGTTCAGTACGGTTCGGGTCTCTCAAACCCTACCCGTGCTTAATCATGGCCACCGTTATATGTTACCTTCTCTAGAGCTGGAAAACTTCATATGCTGAAAGCCAGCCACATGAAAACCGTAGATGAAAGACAAAAACAAAAGAGGTTATACACCGAGGTTTTGAATGAATTTCGACGGGGTCCGTCATTTGTTTTTATTTTCATCATTGCAAATACTTCCTTCGTATGCTACGCTTGTTATTTCCCTGGGGTTTGAATCGGAATTAATATAAGTTCGAAACCGAAGGTATGTATTAGATCTTTTAACCATAAAATCCTAATCTAAATCTAAAGGTTGGGTTTTTTTTACCTATATACGCAATACAGAATATCGTTTATATTCTAAGACAAAGTGGGTTTCTTTTATTCTTTTACCATTTTTTCATGTATTTTTCACAAATGCCAACAATTATGATTGTGAATGGAGATGCATCTTCATTATTTTTATTACTGAAATAATTGTGATGAAAAAGTGTTAAGGGATAATCTGGAGATATTGGATCTGTTTTTTATGGCAATAACGATTTTTAGCAACTTTTTTCGGGTGCAAGGCAAAATACTAGAACTCATTTCATCACAAAACAGTTATTAAATAATAATAATAATAATAATAATAATAATAATAATAATAATAATAATAATAATAATAATAATAATAATAATAATAATAATAAACTACACCAGTACCGATGACTCTGTTGCCCCAACAGTACATCACCTTTCACTGGAACTGAAAAACTTGGAACAACTTAGATGTCTTCCTCCGGTTTGTCTTCGTCCAAGTAAACATTAAGTTTCAATTACAAAAGTAATTCCCGTGATACTTTTTTTTTTAACTTTCAATGTGGGGCCGTTATGTGAGGTTGAAAAACATATCTGCTCTATCAGTTTATCAATCATTACATTTTACTGAATGCCCCGACTGGCAAAGATTAACAGTGGCGGCAATTCTACAACTGATAAGAAAGGAATTTGTTCTTACCTTCCATTATATGAGCCTTTTCTTCATCCGTTGTTCTCTCCTCTGCTAATATTACTTCCTCTGAAACATGAGAGAAAATTGTAAATCTGTACTGCATCATAAAACTAGGATGAAATTCCTGCTAGTTCATCTCTTTTATGACAAAATATTATTCATTTAAGGACAATTCTGGAAACTTTAGTAAATAAATATTCCTTCAATTTAAATCAGTACAAATAATAAGGTTTCAACAGCTATGAAGACATGCACTAATTACTGAAATATACAATTTTGTCAAATGCAACAGAAATCTTTTGTACTACACTCTCAAAGGTCATCTAAGTACTGTACCACGCTCAGATAGCAGCTACGTCAACACAAATAGTACTTACAGCAAATTTTTCTTTCTATCATATGTTGATTTCATGCACACTGCAATGTTATAAGCACACAAAACAGGCAATATTCCGACAATCCAGGATATTACTTTATAAATAAATCTACCCTTAATGAAAGTGTAGTTGTGCTGCGACAACTACACCGCACAAAGGAAGGAAGAGTTAAACAGTTGTTCAGGGTTGTTTAAAAAAAGAAATATTTAATGAATAACATTTCTTAATATCCAAATATCTCCACAGGTTGCGTAACATATATAATAGTAAATATTACAGCTGTAGACCCACCTGTATGAAACTGACATCGAAACACAAGATTGCACAAATTTACAATGAATGACAGGCATTACTGACTTGTTAAAAAATTTTTTTACAGTATGTCAAAGAAGTGATTCCACCATACTCGTACAGTGCTTCAGGTTATGGAATCTACCCGAAGCTTTTCAGTAATATTAGTCACTTACGGCAAAGAATACTTTGTGATCAACTAGTAGAAATGTGCATATAATTACAAATCTGAAGAGGCCACCTTCATTTAAAAGGTTTTCTCATACTTTGGCTCATGGAGACATTACATCCTTTTTTTTTTAAATATACGTTCAGTATATTTCAAATAAATATCAAATAGAAGAAACCTATGTAGCCTTGGTCACTGGCTGACCTAAGAGAGACTGCTTGGCATCCCTTGTTCGGAATTGGATGTTGAAAGGCATTCAGATCTAGATACATAACTAGATTTACACTGATTTATAAATGACTGATTCCTTGCTTATAAGAGCTCTTCTTCTTACAAAAATTACAATGATTCATTCCTAACTTTGGAATTCCTCCATTATGCTGAAATTCTTTGCTACAGTATCTTGATATTTCAATTTTAATACAAACCCACAACTTAGAATGTTACTTTGTTTACCGAAGAAATGTTTCAAGACAAACTCCCGATCTGATGGAGAGGAAGAGTGCCACTTCAGGACGGCCAAGTAAGTCTCAGCTGACAATCCCAGCTCATTCTTCGTGCCACAAAATGCTAGACTGAGGGCCACTAAGAGAGCTAATAAGTACAAGTTATGGGTTTGCATTTAAAAATCAATTTTAGTGTACTCTTTAGAATGGAAAATATTTATTTAAATAAAAATATAGCTTATAGTTCTGATTCTCAATGTAGGTTTGGATGATTCGAGTTTTTAAATCCTGTGACTACTACAATAAGATCCTTGTACCTAACTGGTGCAAAAGTAATCCCTGTGGATTACTTGTGTAGAATTCAAAGCACTTAAAAATGAAGGTAAATCTGTGCCTTGTACAAAAACAATTAAGCCACACGGCTGCAATAATGAGGAAGGAAGGGAGTGAAAGGTAACCGATGACTTTTCCCCTTTCCCAAAATCCCCTCCATCCCCCAAAGAGGAAGAACCATTTACTCCAATTCTACTGTAAAGAATCGAAGCTCCGCTATTGGATCCACCCTCGCGGTCATGTAACTTCTGTGTCATTTCTCATTACAAAAAAGTACACAAATGTCCTTGACATCTTCAAGGTCCCACAATTAAACAGTGTTGACATCTAAATTGTGACGTGGGAATTCACGAAGTTGATATCATGTGAGCAATGACTTTAGTTTGAGATATTTTCCACCCAAACATTTTCACCGATTCCATTATTACTTCCCTGAGTGTATTCCTTGTGACCGACTCTTAGCTTTCATGTCAATGGAAAACCTACTTTTGACTTGTCTAAAGGTCTGTCTCTACGAAGGGAAAACCATAAACTGACTGGAAAAGAAGAATATCATAATTGACAAGAACAATTGATGGCTAGAAAAAGGATAGTAAAAATGGAGAGAAGAAATTATATGTACTTTGTCACAGTAACAGTTAATAAGTATTGAACTTTTTTTTTTTTTTTTTAAATAATATGGCATAGTAGAGTTTAAGGGCTCGACTTACAACTACTTTAACCCTTTCTGTCCAAAATATTTTATAGAATTTCCAGCTCCCTCAAAGCTTCAGCAAGACTAGTTTTCAATAACGGACTAATGGGCTAAGAGTTCTGCTCTCAAATCATTCTGTTTGGAGCCATATGAAAAGAGGAATTAAACTTGGCAACAATACATGATGAGTTCGCAGAGGAACAGCATTTTCAAATGACTGAAAAAGATGACACATACAGACAGAATCCACAAGCCTGCTTCTTGTCGCCCTCATAAAGCTCAGCATTGCAACCATTCGATAACCCTCTGCCCAAAAACCGGTGGGGAGGTTTGTTCACGGATAAAAAAAATAACCATAAATGGCTATCTAATGAGGTGATGTCCAGTGAGTCTTGGGAGGCTCCCAGGCTGTAGAGTTTACTCAGGGTGGTCATGAATCTGTCATCAAGAACACTTAATCAGTACCATTTCTGTGGCGTGGGATACAAAAGTCAATATTACTAACGCCTTGTTTCCCGATCTACTAAAAAGCAGAAACGCTGAAGCTGGTGATTTTCTTTAATGGCTGCTTTGGAAAATAAGCTTTTCTAAGAACGAAAAACAGTAAAAGGAATTGCTTTCTTTCGATCGCTTTTTGAAAATGTATTACATAAAAAACGAATTGAAGGATAATTTCAGAAAGTTATAACTTCACAAACAAAGCTGTTCTGTGAAAAATAATCCCGGTTCAGCTACATATGTCAGCTATAAGAACTACTTCTGCATAACAGAAATTGACACTTCACAGTCGAAAAAAGCAACCAAAATGGTACAATCAATGGGCAGTCTTTACAAAAAAGGCTCTGTACTAACTACTTTATAAATCAAGCTCCACTGACGGCATCAGGATATATTCAAACTAAGTAACCAAAGAAGAATAAACAAGATATAAAAAATTATTCAAGTCCAATGATACCCTCTCTTGTTTTTTGGTTGTCACTCTGGAAGCGTTTTAGGGAAACAGAAATGCCACTGAGCACAGAACACAAAGGTTTTTCCAGTATGATTATTCTCCTTAAATGTCAATACCACTTGTGACCTGCTGCGTTTTCTGCTCACTTCCCAGTTCAGATGGCATTGCAATTCAGTTTTATACATAAATAAACAACCTCAGTTATATAGATCTATTCCCATATATATATATAAATAAATATATGTATATATATACTATATATATATATATATATATATATATATATATATATATATATATATATATATATATATGTATATATATATATATATATATATATATATATATATATATAATACAAATAGCGGTTTTATATATAGGCATACAAATATATTCATAATATAATACAAACACCATATAAATATAATCATAAGTGTGTACCTACAAATATGCAAAATACAAAAATCTAGAACTAAATTATGGCAATCAAAAAGAAATGTGAGACGAAAAATGGCAATCTGTTTAATATGAGAGATAACTGAGTTTCTAAAGCATAAACAGTAATTTGAATGGGAGAAACTACAAAACAGATGAAGCGGTTCTTTGATGATTAACTTTGGTGTATTGGAATGATAACGTGACCACTTTCTGATAAATCTATCTAGTAATGTATTCACTTTTGAAAAATAAGTATGAGACAATTAACAATTTTCACAGATAAATGACAAAAAATTAGTGTAACACACTAAATTAATGATGACCTAATGAGGGTACATCCATTTCAGACGCTTCAGAGAGAAAGCTGAATTGCGAATTCGAAAGTACTAATGAATCTATGCTATCCATTTCGAAATCACACAATGTAAGTAAAATTAATCAAAATAAAAAAGATTAATCATGCATCAAAAGAAAAGTGAAACCAACAGGCTGAAGCCTCTCTCAATATGACAAAAAAAAAAATAGGTCCGAGAATTGGACGATGATCACAAGTAATAAATAAAATATACATAAAGGGATTTAACTTATTATCTAATAAAAAAAAAACTAATATCAACAATGCAATATGACAAAGGTTTTCAACAAGCCATAATTCTACGGATTCACACTTTACAACACAGGTGCCGGAACAACATGAACACCAAAGTCACAGTGAATTCCAAAAGAGTTGCTTTCACCACCTACCTGCTTTACATATCCACTCCACATAGCCATTCAATTCTCTTTCTAATTGTTGCTGTCTTCTAAGTTTTAAAAATTCTTGTCTATTCTCTACTCTTTCTCTTTCCTTAGCAAATTCACTGCAAGCAAGAGAATATACAAGGTAAGATAATTATAATACCAAAAAGCAAAAATACCAGGCAAGGTACCCCGGGGAGGTGGATTATCCACCCAATATAATCATTACAAAGCTTTTACAGCTGTAGCTGCTACTTAGGAAATTTTGCAATATAATACATATAATTAATGGTGTTTAGTAAAAAGCTAAACTAATTCTGGGATTACCGGGATCTAATCATCATTACCTGTGTAGAGAAATTATTCAATTGATTTGAATATGCATCAACGAATACCTAGTATCTTTTGAGCACACACATTACATATATACACACACACACACATACACATATATATATACATACATATATATATATATATATATATATATATATATATATATATATATATATATATATATATATATATATATATATATATATATATATATATCTCAGGACTGTACTGATCAATATCATTAATACACATTTGAATTAAGGTACACAGGGAGCAATTCTTATGCAAAAGGTGTTAGTACAGTATAAGGGACTAAACAATCAAAAGGTGTTATCTTGCTAAATAATCTCTACACCCATGACTCTATTTTTTATGAAAGAGACCACAATAATACAACAGAAACTAATTCTGAAGTTACTGTTGGTGTCTTTCATGTATTAATACTGCATATGGATACTGAATTTTTCACAGGTAGACAGATTTCTTTTTATAGCGCCAAATCAATCTTATAAGACGTAAATTCCTGAAATATCTAAAATCTTGACTACTCTTTCATGAAATGTGTTATTTTTTTTATTTAAAAATAAGTCTGCTCAACAATGATTCCGGTTTATGTTTCTGTAAATATTCCTTATCCTTTTGGCTCTTATGACATGTATCTGGCTTTGCACCTTCTGAATCCAATTACTCTGTTTTTGCCTTCTATTGGACTGAGTTCACAGTGATATCCATTTTCTTCAATGGAAGTACTGTTCATTCCCAAGACCAACCCCACCTTTGTGATAATTTGTATCGCATGGTTGAACATAAATAGATATAAATCTGTATTTATGGCCATTCGGGCTAGATAAATTACAAAACAGATCTGCTCCAACTGCGATTACTTTCAAGTCTGCATGGAATAATGGTAAAATTCAGTCTCATAGAACCTTTCTCGTAAAGAGGATATGTAATGTTTGACTTGCGTCTCATTTCTAGCCAAATCGAAACAAAACTTTTGCTAGTAGGACATTCCCATACTCTTCCTACCTAAAGCAATTATAGCTATCTCTTGAAAATGACCAAGCTTTTTACCTCATTACATTTACTCCATTTTCAGATTATTCCACTTAAGATGATTGTGTCTTTCAGTCTCTAACAAACCAAATGACCTCCAGAAGGGGACTGTCGCACATATCCAAACGATAAAATAGTAGTGCTACACTCATGAACCATTTCTTGTTGTATGATGAACCAACATTTCACACTGATTGTCACAGGACTTAACTGCTGTATGGGAGGCATTAAGAAGCAACACATACGTAAAGATAATGAAACAGACTGCTCTGCAGCGGATATCCGGCGTCCACTAAGACCATGTAACCGGTTGCTGCAAGAAAACCACCTCTGTCTCGTTCCAAAGGTGTTGTTTAGGCCCCATTTCTCTTGAGCTGGAGAGTCTCATACATCATTTGGTCTCACAGCACCCACTTGTCACCACTGGAATGCTCTTTCTGATTTTGCTCTCGATGGTTCCTGTAACCTTGCATTTTTTCAAGAGGTAGGTTTATCACGTATTTTAAGGCGGTTTGCTTAATCCTTCCTCTTCTGTTACCTCGTTTCCTACGGGCACAACTTACACCTGGATCCTTTCCAAAAGGAGCTTGAAGACATTGCCAGCATATATATGAAGTAATTTTGGTTAATCCCTTCCAAATGTTTTGTGAACTTCATATGTTTCAGGGGTAACTCTTTAGTCATCTGATGTATAAAAATAATTTTCTATAGCTACTTTCTTCAGGAGGTTAGGCAATATTCACACATTCCTGAAGTCTTATCTGTTACTTTTTACACTGGATTGAGACAATGGATGCCTAAACCTACATACACACGTTTATATATACACTTTACACAATTGAATGAACTAACCTTCAGTAATCAGTAATCACCTAAAGGTACTTCTGCTATGATTAATGATTATCATAACAGGCAACAAGGGCTGACTACCATCCGACCTGACTGATGTGTCATGCCATAAGGACTATTGCTTTGTGACTCGGTCCCATGTGTAGCAAATCATATGTGTACATGTATCTTATCTATGCACTTATGTACTGTACACCACATAATCAGATAGAAATACGGATATATTTATGCATCATAAAAGATAATATACATATTTTGATTTATGTACAAATATTAAGTATAGTTTTTTCTGGCAGGATGATCCTTTAAATGGTTAACTTACCATAAGACCCAGAATTTATTGAGTGCATATTACAGTTCTTAATTTGTAAGGTAATAATTACCAGCAATTATGCCATACAGTCAAAATACACTATTCAGTTCCTTAAATAGCAATCTCAATTCTAATCATAGTACTGTATAGCAGCAGGGTTCCAAAAGCTATAGCTGATATAACTGTCATACTTATGCATTAATGATTCAATGAGCATTACTACATAATGAAAAATAGTATAACCATACGAGCATACAACTCAGTAAGCAAAATGGCAGTAATTCTGCTTTATAGTTTAGCTCTTCTTTTAAAATAAACTTCAGTTGTGGCACCCTTGAACTAGACTTGTGCACCCAACATAAAGTAACCCCTGTGCTTCATCATTCAGAACAGCTTCTTAGAATATCTTGAGGTAGAATAGGTTGAAGATTGGAACAACAATTAGAATACGTAAGGGAGACAATTGCAACTTTCATATAAACTCAAGCTACTGCAATCTTTCCTGATTGTTCTTTTGAGCAGTAGCTAACTACGGCGCAAGCTGTATGTACAATATATACTTGATACCCTATTACAATGCTAAATATTATTACTTACACAAACTGAGTTTAATTCATTTACTAGAGTTAACTTCATATCTGTCATTCAAGCAATAGAATACCTGCTTTACATATCCAGTCAAAATAACCCGTAAATGCCTCTGTGAAATTTCTTCGTATCCTTACTTTTCTGTAATGTTCTCTCCTCTCAACTCGCTTTCTTTCATTGGAAAATTCTCTGGAAATGTAAATATAAGTGACAGCTTCATTCTGATCCATTATCAGCCATCTTTACCTTTCATCCTGACTGAGGGCATTCAAATCAGACAAATCCAAATAATACTTACTGTAAGGCTTTCAAGTACTGAAGGTTTGGGGAAAATTATATTTACTGACAATAAATTAATTTCAGTGAGTTTTCTTGGAAAAGGACAAAATAAACTTAGGGCGTTATATTTCACAATAAACTTTAACTTTTAAAATCATTCGTGATGTCTTTATAAGCACTGTAAAAATTAAAGTAATTTATAAACAAACTTCACGTATCAATAAAGAAAAGTAATTTACATTACAAAAATTATTCCAAAAGAGTAATTTATTAAAATAACAGAACTGAGACAAAAACTGCAAATGATAACCAACATTTGAGAAAGATACGAATGTTCTCCTTTGTACGACTGACCTTATTTTAAAAACCAGAAACGAACATACGTTCTGTTTAGTTTGTCTCGCCTACAGTAGGCAACCTCCTATAACTTCTTACTCAGGAGGGAGCAAACCATCCTATGTAAAGACAAGATAAGGGCAATATATATGAACAAAAACGTACGAATTCAAAGAAACTTACCCAGAAAGAACACCAAGAACTAGGTTGAGCATGAAAAACGACCCCAAGACAATTAGGGGGACAAAGTAAAGAAAGTTGAAATTGGAACCCAGCGCATCATTTGTCTGCAAATCAGAAAGAAAACAAACAATATTACTGAAAGAGTTAATGCTTACTTTTTAAGGCGGACAGTTATTCCAACTAACTTCTGCTTCCTAATGACAGGCATTGCTAGAAAAGAGAGGATACTTTTAATTAATTAGCAATCAAGGTTACTTATATAGTCAAGGCATGGACTGGCATGATGACAGAAGCTAACAGCAACTTCCTTACGAATCCCAGCATATAAGAAATGTCCTAGGGTGCTGTAACAAAGCCCTCGAATTTGTTAAAGATTTACGTTGTCATTAAAAACTGTCAATGCTATTTTGAAGTATAATCACATTTATGAAAAGCCTTTCCTTGCACACTGGAACACATAGGACTATAAGGACGAAATTGGCCAAATACAGGAATAACAACAAATATAAAGTTTGGTAACAAGATATATATATGATTCTGTACATTTACTATAGTAAAAACCCATAAACTTTCCTAGAGAAAAGAAGTGACAAATACATCAAAACAAAGAAGAGGAAATACTTTCCAATACATTTCAAAGTCATGAAAGGGGAGAAAAGCAAAGGAGAGCAGCTGACAAACGGGAAAACTGAAGCCCACAGAACAAGGACCAGCAATGACTGGACGGAATCTGCCTACAAATGTGCAACTTGAAGGGACAACAAAAAAATCATAAGCAGAAATTCTTGGAAGGCGATGGTTTCCGCACAGAAAACAAAGAGAAGGTTTAAACCCACTATATACAGGAATATGAATTCGATAAACGAACCTCCCTAAGTGAGAATCATGCAAGGGTTACTTCAAAACACAAATGCAAATCGTTATTTTTGCGACAAATAAGCATGAGCATTTAATATCTGGAATTTTCTCTCCTTAATCAAACTGCTTAACTGCGATTTACAAAACTTCCAGCTGGAACATCTTATTTTAATGCGTATGTGCACGGAAAAGTTCATACCATATGCATGTTACGCTCTCTTGGAAGAATGGGTTATTTTCAAATTTAGGGCGAAGAAACCACCAGAAGCCAATGATACGTCAGTTATCAAAAGTGCAAAACTCACTTCCTTTCCTACTTCCAATGAATAAAGAAGGGAATTCTTTCTATTTCCCTGAATCCTCTTATTTGGCTGAAATAATACAGCAAAAGTGACAGCACCAAGAACATTAATACTGTAATGATAATCTCACCAGTAAAAATATGAAGAAAGACTTCCTGGGAAAGAGGAGAGAGTAACTGGAGGTCCTAATTCTTACATCCGGAATAAAATAAGATATTTTTAAAACAAACTACTACAACATAAATTCTGAATAGACATCAAACAATACTCTTACCAGATATACGCCACAAATATCGTTTAAATTCCAACTCACTATACGTGGAAATAACTTACATCCAAGATCAATTATATTTGATTAGTGCTTCTCCCCAGCCAGGATTCGAACCGATGCCTGGTTTAAAAACAACGATAGACAGCGACTGAGAACACCCAGCTAGTGAATTGGGTATTAAACGATACTTGTGAGGTAATAAACGTGAATATAAGAAATGCCACGTGTGCATAAGTGGCAAGACAATACACTTAAAAGAAAGAACCTTACCCAATAAAGAATGGCAGTCCAGCCTTCCTGTGTAATACACTGGAACACAGTCAACATAGCGAAGCCTATATTGTCGAAAGATGTGATGCCAAAGTTGGGCCCTTCCCAAAGCTCGAGACAGGTGGATATGTTTTCATTACAAACATAAGCACCTGAAGGAGCTAAGCTGGCATTATCCGTGTGGCACGGCGTGGCCATCTCGCCTTCAGTAACTATTTGACCTAGAGGGAGAGAAGAAAAGTATGACCTACGTTTTCTTCGGTTTTCTTTCAGGCAGGTCACACTAAGCCTGATGCAGTTCAGTTACCATCGTTTTCTCTGTTGCCATGCAGACAGTTGAGAGTTTATATTAGGCAAAATTTTCCGGAAACGGTATACTGGCATATGTAACAACGCACACGCTACAAAATGCACTTTGATATAGTTGAAATCATTTAGTCAGCCCAGTGTAATCAGTCAAACATCAACTAACAGGAATAGTACACATAAAGATTTGCCGTCATTGCCTTTATTTTTCTAAGTCGCCAAAAATCCAACAACACATATATACTTTATTTTTAATATGATAGCTAAATGACTCCTTATTTGTATTTTATTCGTGAATTGGTAAGAAAAACTGTTACTTAATACTTATGACTTAATAAGACCCGTTATTGCGTTAATGCATTCTAGAGACAGTAGTTTAGTTCAAGCACCAGTGCAGTTAATGATTGGAATATATTGGACAAATGCTTTAATTTATAAAACGTTATTCACACGCAACTCATTTTTTCCCAAAATTTAGTGTGCACCTGTATACTGGCAATTATCAAAAGTTTTACCAGCAGAAGTTAAAGTGGGGAGAATATCTCTTTTCAGCAAAGCCCTATCTAAACAAGCCATTTATTGAGTCTATCTAAAATTTAATATACTCATGGACAATAATGTAATTGATAACTGTCCATCATTAGAAATGTTACATTTACAAAGAATAACAAAACTCATCTTTCCAAAAAAACAAACCAATATTTTATAAATATCTTAATTCTAGGAATACAGGCACGGATAAAACACTCAACTAAAAGTAAAAAAAGATAATCAACACCAACAAAGGGTGAAGTCCATTGCTCTAAAATCAGCGGGTCAGAGATACTGCAGCTATATTTCACAGAGGCCTCTCTGGACCAAACAGAAGTGTTACGGCAAGCTGAATTCCAATATGCAAAGTACAAAGAGCCGCCAATGCCTTAAGCAAGCTTTTCTTTGTCTCGAAGAACCCCTTGATGAATTTTATACGACTTTTAAAAGGCGAGCTTCATCAGTCCAATAGCAAACACGCTCAATGA
>NC_089792.1:23478857-23516357 GCF_040412425.1 Macrobrachium rosenbergii
TAACAACGCAAGATTTTGAGGTTCTCGACGAAGGACAGACTTTCATTTACATTTGGTTTGACTTAGAGAACAGAACGTAAACCAAGATGGAATCATCACTTCAGTACCAAACCTTTTAGTGGCTAAAAAGATGACTTTGAACCTCACTGTGCACTGGATGCTAACAAATCTGAGAAAAACAAAACATGGATTTTGAGAGATACAAGAAAAGTGTTCATGGAAAATTTCACTCATGGCAACATCCGACAACTCCCCTCAGCATCTGGTCTCCATGCCAACAAGATGCGATAGAAACTAGAGAAAGGGAAGGAGAGAGAGACAGAGAGGGAGAGAGCGAGCTTCTGATCGCGGGCTTAGGGCTAAGCGCTTCATGAACGTTAAGAGCATTTTATAATAAACAGACCCCATGGATTACCACAAAACAAAGATGAACAAATCTGTGCAATCAAATTATGATGTATCAAACTTTTTTTTTTTTAATAGAATGGGCGGTACCTAATGAAACATGCAATATCAAAAATGGGAAAATTATTAAATTGAATCCGTCTCGTAATCTGGTACATCACAAGATGATTGGGTAAAACATTCTGCAAGTTTTGGGTCTGCCGCCTTCAAAGGCTGACACAATGACAAGAGTTCAAAACGGCTGATGTCATGACAGCACCAAAACAGACAAGAGAAGAGACATTTGGTCTGCGTCAAACGTCCACCAATAATGAAAGCTCTCTCTCTCTCTCTCTCTGTCTCAAGATAATTTTGATTGTTATTTCACAACCAAGTATAGTTACATTTCGACACAAGAATTTTATCCACCACACCACTCTCAGAACTAACAACTCTGAGCAACGCCCAGTTCAGGAATTACTCGAAGTCAAGCGGAAGACATAAAAATTCTGGCGAAGACACCCCTACCATATCAATGAGAAACGCAGAGAAGGACAAGGGGTGTGACCTTCATCCATAGAGGACTGCACTTCAAAGAGGAAAGTTCCACAAACACACACACACACTCACACAAACGCATACATACAGTAAGTCTATGCATACATTCATTATGGATGAACAGACGGTCGAACGTGAACGAAGTGTATACTCACAAATCTCAAATGCTGTAGACATGCACAAACACCACCCACACATTTATTTTATATATATATATATATATATATATATATATATATATATATATATATATATATATATATATATATATATATATATGTATAATGTATAATCAGATGCAATTCTTTAACTCTGCAGTGAGTGCTGAGCATTCTTTCTTTCAATATCTTGTGCAAACATTATCGTACTATCTGAACAAACTTGTCCATTGATGGAATAGCAAACGTGCTGGTTTGGAATACAAATACACTTCTGATTAAACCAGCCTATGTGAGTAATGGTGCAAGCTTCAGAGATGAAATGTTGCCATGCTGATGCGCATTCATGACGTTTTTATATAGAACATAACTTGCCTGGATGATGAAATGCAGCCTACACAGTACTGGCATCAACCTAAACACTAAACAGTTTTACTTTAATAGCAACCTTCCTCTTATTTCTGCTTTTTGAGACATGCACTGGTTCAGCCCTCCAAAAGAAGGGTGATCGATATGTTCCTGCTAACTGCCTCACTGGTTACTCAAATTCTCTCTCTCTCCCACCAGTTTCTACTTTTAAAAAAAATCTGAATTCGATTCCTGTCTGCTGATGGATCTTGGGATAATCTTTCGTGGCAGCTCTAAATATGTTTAAGGCATTCGACAGTCTAACGCAGGTTCTGTTAGCCCCAGTTTATACTGAGGACTTTATTCCTTGTCTCAGTTAACTACCTATTTATGACCCTTTCAATTTCCAGATATTTTCATCAAAATGTAACTGAGACTATCACTGCATTCACCATTTTCTTTTTTGTGTTCGTCTCACTTGAGGAATTCTTGGAAAGAACACCTAATGCAAATTACTGGGACTGCTTCGAACAATTAAACAAATATGTGCAGTATTTAGTCCTTCTCTTCATCATAGCTACTGAAGTTTCATTTTGGACTTATTCGTTTACGTTAGGCATGGTCATTAATATCATTTATATAAAAATACATATATATATATATATATATACGCAATATCTATATATATATATATATATATATTTATATATATTTATAAATGTATACACAGTATATATTACACACACATATTATATATAAATTATATATAGTATATATATATATATATATATATATATATATATATATATATATATATATATATATATATATATATATATATATATATATATATATAGATAGATAGATAAATAAATTAAACAGATAGACTTTGCTTTAAACTTATTTCTGAAGACAACCAAAGAGTGACCTACAGCATGTAAAGAATCTATCAGTTCTCTGCTATTGAACTGACACTATCACAATTCAGTTATTTTGATCATATAATTCACTTGACTCTACAGTATTTGCAAACTTAATCATTTTTAAGGGGCCTTAAAATTGACTGATAAATAATTTGCCGAGATGGGGACGAGTGACTCCTCAAACAGTCAATCCGGCAAACGACCTTCCAAACTTTCCCAAAGAGTCTACACAAGACAAGAGCATTTGAGACTCATTTAAATGGATTGTGGAATGAAAAAACTGGAAAAGAGGACATTTTTTAGGTAGATACAGAATGGTTCCACTATTTAGATGGAAAATAGCATCATCAAACATGAATAACTCTTAAATGAAGTGAACTGCTTACTATTTTCCTCGGCGCCAGAAGGAATTTATACGGTATACTTTTGTTTCATTTCTGAAACTTAACATCATCTATTACAATGAAATTTATAGAAGCCAAGTGGAATTTCACCCAAGCATGGCTAAAAAATACTTATCTTTTCGTCAAGGTCTTAGAGGCGACCTTGCAGCTCTGATTTCTTATTGATAAGTGACACCATTTACATAAAATATACAGATGTGTCAAGGTAATGCAGTTGAATTAGCCACGGTCACATCTGTCCCCTAGCCAACAGATGGAGGAGAATCACACACACACACACACACACATATATATATATATATATATATATATGTGTGTATTTAAACATATATATGTCTTTAAGATGCTTTTCTCGTTTCTGAATTCAGTTTTCAGTCTTGTCCTGTTTTGAAATTCGAGCATCAATTTTTATGCTTTGAAGCATGCTATCAAATCTTAATTCCCCGATATACTGATAAAAACATGGATCATAAAGAGATAAAAAGCAACCTTCATATGTTTCACAATTAAACCAGAGAACTAAACGTGGATTAGTAGCTTTTCAAAATCAACTTTCAAATAAACTTCCTGATGTTACATAAACAGACAGTGGTATAATTTAAAATTAAGGTGGAGTGACCTCTAATGGAATATTAAAGAGAAAAATGATAAATGACTTATATTTAATTGACAAATAATTACCAAAGTTTACATCAGCAAAAACAACAGCAATAATAATAATAATAATAATAATAATAATAATAATAATAATAATAATAATAATAATAATAATAAATCTTGATTAGGTTTCCAGATATTTACTAGAGCATTAATTTCTGATTAAAGAAATAACAGGAAAATGTTAAATTTTAGGGCATACAAACTGACCAAAGGCCTCTAGACCAAGATAGTATTAACTGGCTTTTAGAGGACAGAGGTCCAAACAAGGCCTGTTATCCCCTTCAACGCCTTTCCACTTTGGCTAAAGACCCGTGCTGGTATATGGCTGGCTTAATTTAATCCAACCAGCCGTTCCGCTCAAAACCATCTCATATTAACATGTCAGCCTCAAGTTAACCTTATCTAACTAAAATTACTTAAAGCCTATGATATGGAACACCTGTAGCCGTATTCTACCTACATACGTAGGGTTCCTTTAAGTTTTTGCTATATGAAATAAATACATTAAAAATCGTTTTTGTTAGTCTGACCACCTATCTGTAATATATATATATATATATATATATATATATATATATATATATATATATATATATATATATATAAAATATATATATTTAATATATATATATATATATATATATAAAATATACATATTTAATATATATATATATATATATATATATATATATATATATATATATATATGAATGAATTAAACTAAACAATTACAGACAATGCGTTATGACGATCTCAAGTATACCACCAATATATAGTGAATGAGTCAAAACAATGATTATCATTTGCATAAAACTCACACATATAAGCTTGATTCATATGAATGAATTCATCTGAATCAAGAAAACCTTTCAGTCTGTAACGTTGAATACACAAACTCGGAATAACGTCTGCGCAAACTTGAACATATATTTCCTGAAATGCATACAACTTCATACATACACGTTACTGTCGCCCCAATGTATGAATTTAAACTCACACACTTACACAAGCACAAACAGGCACATGTACGCACAGAGACAGATATAAAGAGAGACATTAGGAGAATCAGGTGAGGGCATCTTACCCTTCTTGAACTGAACTTCAGTACCTCCCTCTTGTTTAGAAGCAGAATGACCAGATGCTGAAAACCAACTTTTTGGATGCTGTGAGGTCGGATGTCGAAAGATGCCAAAGGGTCAGTTGTCCAAAAACATTTCGGCGGTTTGATGCCAAAAGGCCAGACACCGAAAGAAACCTCAGTGCTCTGGTACAGAACTGTCCTTGTTGCAGATGTCATTTTTGTTTTGTCAACTGAATGGTCCAATACAAGAAGCAACTTTAATGATTCGATACCGAATAGTTTGATGTTGAAGAGAAACTAAATGTCCAGATGCTAAAAAAAAAGAACCTTAGTACAGTGATGATGATCATAAAAGTAAAGTTCAAAAGAAAGATTCTAACCGAATGGCTAAGCACTGAATGTGACCTGAATTTTCTGATGTCCTCCACAACTTCAGTGTCCAGACCTGACAAGCAAAGCGAATATTTTAAGGTTGTAGGCAACGTGAATGTTTCAGTGTCGAAAGTCAGGTGAATTTTCTGGTGC
Organism: Macrobrachium rosenbergii; assembly: GCF_040412425.1. NCBI lineage: Eukaryota > Metazoa > Arthropoda > Malacostraca > Decapoda > Palaemonidae > Macrobrachium > Macrobrachium rosenbergii. The sequence goes on from NC_089792.1 coordinate 23,483,899, forward strand.
TGAAAAGGAATTGAATGTTTTGATAATGAGCACAACTTGAGAGTTCTTAAGTATAGCAGGACTGCCCTGTTCTGCTTCGAGGTTCCATTTACCTTCCAAAGTTTTGACACTCCTAAATATCACTTAATCGCTGCAAAGAATTCAATCGAACGGCCAGATAAAACAAACATTTCCGACACCTCATTGTAACTCACCAGTGGCTAATATGATCTAAAATTTGACATACATCTGTGACGACTGTCTCCTGTTGATCTGTGACAACTGGTACGCTTGAGAGAGAGAGAGAGAGAGAGAGAGAGAGAGAGAGAGAGAGAGAGAGAGAGAGAGAGAGAGAGAGAGAGAGAGAGAGAGAGAGTTGGGGAAATCATAGTAATATATAAAAACTTTTTATGTAAGGAGTTGATAAACCAGCTGATTTAACATAACTGAGAGAGAGAGAGAGAGAGAGAGAGAGAGAGAGAGAGAGAGAGAGAGAGAGAGAGAGAGAGAGAGAGAGAGAGAGAGAGAGAGGGAAGAATGTCCAGTGATTATTAGAATCAGGTTATCTAAATGTCTTAACACTAAGATGAAAAACTACAAACTTTCCTTTGACTTACATACGTATAATAAAAATGGTCCATGTAAGAATTGGCGTAAGAAACAGGCAAAAGGGGCTCCGCAGAAGCACTGAAAATTCATGGAAAAATATATCTAAAACAGACATAATAAAAAAAGGGAGAGAGAGAGAGAGAGAGAGAGAGAGAGAGAGAGAGAGAGAGAGAGAGAGAGAGAGAGAGTATACACTACTTATCCACATGCAAAAATTGTGCATGGATGTAAAAAATATCTAGAAGAGAAATGAAAAAAAAAGTCTACTACACTACTATGCAAAAGTGAAAGAATGACACCATCATCATCATCATCATCACCACAAAAATGCCAAAGGAAAAGAAAGTTCTAAAAGCTTTATTGAAACACTTCAGAGTGATCATAATAAGAGTAAGAGGAACAAGAAGGATAATAATAACAATAATAATGATAATAATATTAGTGATAAAAGTAGTAACAGCAAAAGTTCCTACACTATGGGAAATTTACGGGTGAGAATGCTCCACTTCCACTGACTGAAATCTAAGGATCAGTGAATAAGAAATGGTGAATAATAGAAGCGGAGGCCTTCTGTGACATTTGGGGGTCATCGTTACTGTAGCTGCTGCAAGACGGGAGGCAGCCTGGCCCGGTCACGGGCGTTATGGGGCGAATAAATGAATCATTATCATGGCCAGGATCGTTACTCCAAAACATACAATTGATAACATGAGAGTGTCAGCGTCTTTCCTTAACTGATTTTAATCCTTTTTTCTCTGTAGTTGTTTGAATACAGTACTAAAACACAATGAACCTAGGTCATGGGGGGATAGATACATTACAGGGAGTCTGAAGGAAGCAAGTAGGCGGGTCGTTTCCAAAACGTTTAAAGGGAGAAAGGGACATAGCTCTGGCTTAGCGTGGCTTTGGCATTGGCATTTAAAAAGAGGGAACAAGCAGGCATTTTGTTTTTGTTCAATATGCAGCAGCACAGCAGCAGCAGCAGCAGCAGCAGCAGCAGCAGCAGCAGCAGCGGCAGCATGTCATCAGCAGCAACCCAAAAACTTAAATAAAAAAGATTAACCTTGAACTTAGGAGAAGCAAAGGATTCCAAAACACACAAACATACGGCTAACATGTCATAGATGATAGACGTAAGACAGCACTTAGGGGTGTTGTGTATGTCTGTCTGTCTGTGTGTGTGTGTGTGTGTGTGTGTGTGTGTTTGTGTGTGTGTGTGTGATAGTGTTGACTTCTGTGTTGTGCATGAAGGAATCTTTGTGAGTGCGTACAAATGCATGAATGTGCGTGCATGTGAGTGTGTGCGTGTATGTGTCGTATGTGTCAGTGTGTGTCTGTGTGTTTCTCAATGATCTAGGACTGGCTACTTACTCGGTATGCCTGATACTAGTTTTAGTGGCCTTAGAACTCGGATTGCTCTCAGTGTTCTTAAGTCTACTCCTAAGGGGTCCGAGATAAATTGCGTGATGAATCTGAAAAGCAAGGATAAAGACCGTAGCTACACACTAATGTTGGCTATGAGGTTTCCACAACTACTTTTCTAAGTAATAGATAGACTAAACTCATTGAAAGAACAGTCACTTCTAAAATCTATGAAAAATTCGTTAGATATCAGTGAAAACCAGAGACGGGGAGGTGAGGGGGCAGGAAAAGGCATGGAGAAGAGAGATGGCCGGGAGAAGGGAGTGGCTATAAAGAGGATGGGAAGGATAATAGCCAAGGAAAGAAAGAAGAAGAAGAAGAGGAAGAGGAGCAGGGCAGAAAAGCGACGAGAAGTGAGGCAGAAGGGCTTATCGTTTTATAAAGATCTTTTCTGTAGAGGAAAAAAATAGCGAGGAGAGGCAAGGGAGGTACGATATAGGTAAAAGCGACACAGAAATACTGTAAAATTATTAGTATTTCACTTGACGACAGCAGGAGGAGGAGGAGGAGGAGGAGGAGGCAAGAGGCAGGAGATAGATTACTTGGGAGAGGTAGGCGGGGAAGGATGGAGGATGGCAGGTATCATGGCGGGAAAGGGGGCGAAGATACACCCAAAGGTCAGGCTGCAATAAATAGTTGAGGAAGGGGGATGGGGGTTGGACCCGGGGTTTAAAAAAAAAAAAAGAAAGAGGGGCAATACAGTACCCCCGGGGGGGGGGACAACAAGGGCAATAAATAACACACGTTGCTTGGTAGTGCCTGCACGACTACTCCGTCTACCATGATTCAAAATAAGCGAAGGCTGCGAATAGCGGGTTAGTTAAAGAAAATTGTTAAAGGTAAAAATTTGATTCCACTAATATTCGTCGGCACTACTACTTTGTGATCTATATACCTATATACCTATAGTTTGTCAGTCAATGGTCTACAGGTTTCATAATGCATTCGGACCAGCTAAGAAAGTAGTAAGTAATCATTCTCAGACACTCAAAATGGAGAGACAGAGATTGAGTATTTCTATTTGTGTCATCATCATCATCATCATCATCATCAACTGGTGGTGGTAGTAGTAGTAGTAGTAGTAGTAGTAGTAGTAGTAGTAGTAGTAGTAGTAGTAGTAGTAGTAGTAGTAGTAGTGGTAGTAGTAGCAGTAGTAGTAGCAGTAGTACATGTACCCAAAGCTAATAGTAATAGTGACAGTAACAATAGAATGACTAACCAGGAACCAGGACTATTTGTTCCCATGAGGGTCTATAGGTATATGATCCCATGCGTCCACTGTCCTCCCTACAGAGGAAATAATAATAATAATAATAATAATAATAATAATAATAATAATAATAATAATACACTGACTGAAATGAACAGCAATATTGGATGATAATCTAAATCCCCCACAGAGCAATGAAAAGATCCTCTCGCCACTACATCTACATAGTGTCTATTTACCAGTTCTAGGAGATCTCATTCATCACGCGGCCGAGCTACCCACTAGCACAGCACGCAGCCGCGCAGTAGCAGCAGTAGTCGCAGAAGCAGGGGGGCAGAACAACGGCAGCAAGCAAAGGACACCACAGACAGATGACAAACTCCATGTCATCCCTTCAGGATAACTCCAAAGGAGGGAAAATGGAAGAAGAGGAGGCCAATATAAAAGGCCACGTAATGATGAAGGAACCGCCATGAGGATAACATCACAATGCGCTGGTTATTGCAATCTGTCTCAGACTACTTCTCACTTCTATTTTTTGTAAACAAAAGAACATATGCGCACGCAGGCGCGCACACTAATATGTCAACCAGCTGCTACTGAAGGGAAATCAAAGTACGAGTCAGTTATTGCAACATGAGAAACTGAAATGAAAAAAAGATATCTTTACTGCAAACTAAAAGAATCTACAGTGAAAGAAATGGCAAATCAGAGAAGAAACTTAACCGGATGAAGCATTTCTGAAAACCTAACATCTCTTTACTGAACCAACATCGAAGTCATGTTACCTCATGGCGGCCATAATTTTTCCCCAAAACTCAGCATGACCAATACACGGCCAAGCACTGCCACTAAACTAGCCACAAATTTGGCCGTGATATTGGTCCATACTGCGTTCTCAGTAAGTACATCAACGTGTAATTAATGGCAATCATGAATGACGTTGAAGGAGAAATACATCACGTTTAGGGAGGAATGGAGTTTGAATTTTGAAAAGCTACTGTCGCCTTCGCCTCTCTGGAGAGGGCAGCGAGCAGTCTGCGTCCGTCTTTGTCTGTGTCTTTCTGTCTGTGTGTCTGTTATGCTAAATGTGTCTATCTGCTGCCACCCCCCGCCACCACGTTCACCACCGTCGCCACAGCGCCACAGCGAAGGTGTAACTATTGTCTAGCGAGCAATGGGGGGAGGGGAGGGACCGGATGTTGCTTCAGTAGTAGAAGGCAGAGCGTGTCCCCGGGACACTTACTTGGCAGCCGCGAGACCAACTTGAGGGGCCTGAGGACGCGGAACGATCGAAGCATCCTCAGATCCACAGTTTGGCCAACACTATCCGCTGCTATTAATGTCATACCGCTGTCATAGGAAGACACAGCCAAATACCATCACAGGACCCTCTCAAACACAAGAGCTACTTAACAACGCACAATTTTCCCAAACGTAAACATAACTACTGCATTCATCATCATCATCATCATCATCATCAATCATTTGAGGTCTCGGCGACACTAACATCTCTTTCAAATGGATGCTTAACAATATGCCTAGTCATCCAAGCGTGCCTCTATCATCTTTTTCTTTATTCTTCTTTTCAAACAGATTATGGATGAAATGGGAAAATATGGTCTCAGAAAGGGAAGGACTACGGAGAGGAGGGAAGGAAAAAGGATGGTGAGACTACATGAAATGTTTTTCCAAGTTCTTATTCTTAAGAAAAAACGCCTTGGGTTGGAGAGAGAGAGAGAGAGAGAGAGAGAGAGAGAGAGAGAGAGAGAGAGAGAGAGAGAGAGTTACTTGCGAGGGTGGATGGGGTCAGGGCAACTGATAAAGAGATCTGTCTGAAGCTTTCTTTTTAAATACTGCGTTAAAACCGCTTCCGAGAAACTTGGTTTGGCATATTCTCAAATGAACAGATTATTACTTGTAACTGACATTTGTAGGAAAGGGCACAGGGGCTAAATTTCGACTCCATTTTTTCTACGAAGGGTGGATGAGGCAAGCCTGGATTCTTTCTCTTTGTTAGGCTCTGTGTTACGCGTCCATTTCAAACAAATCTTAGTGACACAAAGTCCTTATTGTCTAAAATAGTCTTTGACAATAACAAAATATAACTGAAAGAAAAAGTCCACATCCTGCAGACAAGGGAAGAGCAAGGACTCCAAAGCCAAGGCCACTGTAAGTTGACCTCAGGTCAGGCGCCCCAGCTCTATCCTAACCTACAGAGTGGCAACCTAACTTTTTTAAACTTTAAAAAGTTACTCTTAACTTTAACTTACACTTAAAACATGAATTTTGATATCATTAACTCAATCAAATACTAAGGAAAAATGAAAGAACTTAATACAATGATGTGATATATATACCTCCCATTGTGCATTTAAAATGACCTTTTAAACTGATCTTTTAGACAGAATGAAAACTTTTCCCCACCCAAAGAACAATGAAGATAAAGTCATTCTTTAACATGATTCAGCAGTGACTTAAAAGTGATGGAACCTGAGTGTATCTACTCCATGTGCAATATTTGTATATAATATTCATGCAATTGCATCTGACATTGATTAAGTAGTCGCATCAATGGGACAAAAGAATACTGAAATATGAATATATTGGTAAATAACAATGTCCTGTCACTTATCGAACCTTGTTGTTAGTAGGTTTTATCAAATAGGTCTCAACAACCTTAATAACTAGGGGACCAAAATGCAATAAATTATAGTAGAAAAAAATCATGAGGACCAAAAAAGTACCCGTAGAGACCCGCAGAGCGAAGAACCCGAGCCACGATGGCCAAACCTCGAACCGAGAAGAACTGTTTCCCATTCGACCGCTGGACCATCCCGACAAGGGACCTGCTCTCTGCGAGTCTCCACTGTCAGTCATATCAAAATGAGATAAAACATACAATTATTAGCTAGGCATTGCAATCAGTACTAAAACCAGCAACGTGAAATGTCCTGAAAGGCAACAGTTAAAATGTAAAAGCCATTAATGTCATCGATTTATAAACTGCTAGTAAGAATAGGCGCTGGAGTCCCATCGATGAAAAAATTGATTTCACCTGAAACATCATATCATGGAATATCTGCAGGCATAAAAATTGGATAAAAATCTCCTTGGCAGAAAAAAATATAGCTTCCATGATAAAAATGCAAAAAAGCACATAGCTATATATACTGTATATATATATATATATATATATATATATATATATATATATATATATATATATATATATATATATATATATATATATATATATATATATATGTATATATACGTACATACGTACTGCATATATTATACTTATATTTACATACATAAATGAATTAATAATCACCTACAGCGATATTTATCAAAAGAGTTTTAAGATTAAGAAAGGGAATGAGAGAAAAATAAGAACTTTCAAGTCTAACTCTACATTTGCTACACTATAATTAGGCAAAACCAACTGACTGGAGTGATAGCAATGCTTTTTGTGGAGATTAGAACCTAAAGTGAAGTAATGACTGTCCCTAGGCTATTGACGCAAAGAGACTTGAAAATCATCAAAGAATGTATTTACATTTCTAATAATGAATTTTTGAAGTATTATAAAATTTTTTTTATTTATAATACTGATTTTCAGGTGGCTTCTGATTAAACCATTAAACACTTTTAAACCTAAAATACAAATATATAAAGAATTAAACATATCTATATCATTTAGTAATAGAGATGAGAAATTCAAAACCTCCACAACTGCTGTGGTATTTTATGTTTGTTAAATCGTTCGTATTTGAATGTTTCAATTCGTATTTGATACGTTGTTTTTCTTCAAGATTACCAAAAATTTTTTTGTACATAAACAGCGAATTTTCTTTACAATGAATGACAGAATGAACCAACCAACAAGTTACGGAGATGTATCAATTTGGCAGGAGTCAACTTTCACAGTATCAAAAAGAAGAAATCGAAACAGGGATGGTACAACCCGTAGAGTTTTCCTCAGCAAACTTGATGCCGAGCTTTAGCCAGTATAGAAAATGACTGACATTATACAATGTGATATCAAAATGTGATTATCAATGATAATTTAAGCTTAATTCTAATGTAATTAAAGGATATTTCACAAAAGTTTAATTCTGTCATCTTTTCACACAATCGTTTTCTTTGATTCTGAACCAGATATTATGACATCTTGCTCACCACGGCGAAATGGGGGAATCACCGGATGCGAATTTATTTTATCGAAATTATTATTGCACAATTCAGATATGTGTACGTCATAACAAGCAAAATATGCACATTTCTGGAAGATTAATGAACACTGTGAATTGCAGATATCATTTCATCAATTTTCTAAAATTGATGGAATTTCCTGAAGATGCGACCTGTATCTGTTTTCTGTTTACACAGAGGCATGAACGTCTACGAAACGGCAACATATAAATAAATCAAATTTGAACCTAATATTAAACTTAAGTTTTTAATCTGAAACGTACGTTTTAACGGCCTTTTCTTTTCAGAAATATCCGTTACCGTAACTAGACTATTACATGACTGAGTATCTTACACCTGATACACACTAACTAGCAACCAATCGCAGTTACGCATAACTTTTGCAACGGAAATCATTACATTTTTCACAAACCAAAATATACTGTAGCAGCTCCAGGGATGTGAGACTGAAAAGAGCTTCGTGTAAAGCAATCTCCATTTATTTTCCGTAGCCCCATTTCACCCGGATGGTTATTTAAAGAATTCTGCAACTGTCTCGTGTCCATTTATATCGGTGACGTCTTAATGTTAAATACTGATTCTCCATTCAATAAGATAGGAAGAATGCGAGCTCGAATATCTTCTTCCGGGTATCCAAAAATTCATCTGGCGTTTATGGTATCAGTAACTATTTTCGCTGGAAAGCGGATAATTATACATTCGGAATTACTTTCTCTTCCAATTTCCCGGACATGTTCCACGAGCCGATACGCGTTTACCTAAACTGCTATACCTATCTTGTCTCATCGCAATGAACTGAGAGACCGATGAATAGAAAGATATAAAAGAAGGCGAAGGAGGAGGAGGAGGAGGAGGAGGAGGGAAAGAGAAACTAGATCAAAGAAAAGGAGGAAGAACTTACCCCGTGACAACGACCACAAAATCCATGATGTTCCATATGTTCCTCAGGTAGGAGTACGGGTGGAGGCAGAAACCCAGCGCCAAGATCTTCAGCGACGCCTCAACACAGAAGATGAAGAGGAAATAAGGCTCTGTCTTCTCCTGCAAAACCAAAGAGGCGTCTCACTTTCCAGAGAAGAGTCGAAAAGGCACAGAACGAGGAAGCATGCTAACAGCCTAATGGCTGTGATGCACACCATGCATTCGTCAACACTTTTCAAGTAATGTTATTTTGATAATCTACGGATCCGGTTCTAAAAAACACTCTTGTTCAGACTTACTCTTGTCCTTACCTTACGTCATCGGATTCTTTGCTAAAGGAAAACTTTATCAATTAAATAAACAGCTGTACAGATGAGAACGTGGAACTGCTAAAAACAAAGGGGACATAACGATCACAACAGTTATTAATTGTGTAACACACATCCTAAAATACAACCAGATCTACGTATACATTGCATGGAGCCCAGTTTACAATTGGGTATGTTTACAAGTAATAAATTGAATGTGTACATGTGTATATAAATATCCATCGCATACAAGTAACCCGGAATGAAAGTCTTATAAGACTTCAATTAAAACCATCAAAATTGGTTTTCTGATATGGTCTCAATTGTTCGACCCTGCAGACAAGCCACAAATACAGCATTAGGAGAAACTGTAAATGTGCGTTTAGAATGGAAACTGCCACTTTGAGCGGCAAATGATACGATTATTTGCTGCAAATGTGTAGAAAGTGCAATTGTGATACTCTGCTTACCCTTTAAAGCTGCTTTTCCATTACAGCTGAATGAAGGAAAGTTCCCACAAAATTGAAAGAGAAAAAATATATGCCTAAAATAAGAGAAAATCCTAAAGTAGTGAATAAAACAACCTACTGGAGTTAAATTTACAATACGAAATATAAATCAACTCAATAGATTTCAATATTCTCTTAAATTTAGAGATGCCAAATAGTTTTATAGTCATACTGGTGAGGTTACGATTGACAGTAAACTTGTGTTCCACAATGCTTTAACATTCAGATTTCACAACTAGCTCTGAAAATACAATAACTAGACTCGAAGCGTAAAAATTCTAAATATTAAAAAGAGCAACTGACTGTCTTACTGCACTAAAAACTATGAACTGCACTTGTTACACTAACATGGCTTTCCTAGTCCACGAAATACTATAGATGAAAGAGCTGAAACATAAAATGCAAGTGCATTTAGATGAAAAAATATGACGTCACGGTTTCCACGGCTACTTTCTGGGATCAACTAGCATTACGCACATCACAGCCAGCTGAAGAACGGTGCGAATTAGGGTGTAATATGTCACACCAGGATATAGATTTAAAAAAAATAGTTAAACTCAGACACTCAAAAACACCCAACAACCAACAAAAACATCGAAAGAGGAACCATAACACGATTAAATCTAAAATATAAAACTAATGAGATTCTAGAAAATAAATATTCCACCTGGCAATAAATAATAATTATAAATTCTGAATTCTTCAACGAGCAGTCACACACACACATACATACCATATATATATATATATATATATATATATATATATATATATATATATATATATATATATATATATATATATATATATATATATATATATTCTGGTATATTCTACGTTTGATAACTCTTACATTTAAAAGTTGCTTGATTCAGTTTAACTGGTCTGTATTTAGAAATATAACTTATATATATATATATATATATATATATATATATATATATATATATATATATATATATATAATATATTTATAAATATTTAGGTAAAGTTATACTTCTAAATACAGACCAGTTAAACTGATCAAGTAACTTTTAAATATAAGAGTTATCAAACGTAGGACATATCTGTATATATACTGTGTGTATATATATATATATATATATATATATATATATATATATATATATATATATATATATATATATATATATATATATATATATATATACATACACACAATATACAAATGTGTACGTTTGAACATACTTAATCATACACAAATGTGTACGTTTGAATGCATACATTTATCTGCAAATAAATATATAGATATATATACGAATATATAATATATAAGTATATGATTTATCTGCAAATAAATATATACAAAGTACGCTCATATATATTTTACAAAGAGACATATATAATATATACAGTATATATATATATATATATATATATATATATATATATATATATATATATATATATATATATATATATATATATATATATATATATATATATATATATATATATATATATAATATATATATATATATATATAATTTTCTAGCATCATGACATAAAAAGAAAACAAAGCGTGAATAATATTCTGATGGATTCCACGACTACATATCATAGCAAACAGTGAGGTGGTGTCGATTTACCCGTAGCAACAGTACTCAGGAGACAGGCGGTGAAACAAGCAATGTTTTTGACTGGTACTGAAAAGTGAGTCAACAACAATTTCAAACGGACACCATCTGTGCCTGACTACGGAGCAAGGGTCTTCGCTACAGCGGTGCCAAAGAAAGAAATATAAGTAATGAAAATACGTTGGGAAGGAAACGATCAGAAGATGAAATTCCCTCTTGGCCCAGTGTTTGACCTTGATCAAATATGGAACGGAAAGAACGTCTGAGTTCTCTAATGTTGCAAATTATCATTTAAGAATGTTAAGATTTTCTTTCCAGTATAAGATGACCGTCAAGGAAAATTTTTATTTTTTAGCATTTCAATTTTTAAAACAGTAAGCAGTTATGATCTGGATTCATTCAAAATTTAGTGCATTCTGAAAAAGATGGCTTTTTGAAAGATTTATATACAAAAATCAGCATGTCTAAACATCACTTGTTTCTACAGTTTAAGTCTAAACACAAGAGTAGCACGTCATCATGACATCATTACATACAGCAACATTCACACACTCACGCTCTTTCGCCTCAGCACTTCCACTGCGACAAGCCTGCAAATCTGTCCTCTTCACCAAACCGTATACAACACTCTATTCCACCTTCACAACAGAGCTCATCTTTCGCATTTCTGAATGTCAACGCACTCTGTATGCACTATGCATTCAGCTGACTGACAAGGCGACAGATACTATCCAATTAGTTACTTGCAGATTCAGTTTCCAGGAGCTTTCACCAGTTTTCTTTCAGTCACGTCCAGCAACTCCATCTTTACAAAGATGGACAGGTTCAGCAATACCTTTACATACTGCATCTTTTTCTCCCCAACCTCCTGTTCCACAAATTTCGTAATTTACCTATTCTGTGAGTCATCTCTCCTTCTATCCCACCATAATCCAGCTGATTTCATTCCAAATCCAGTCATAAGTAACTGTCTGATTTCTGTAGATTCTATCAGCTGTCATCATTTGTGAAATCAACACAGCAGCCACTATGCATTCCAACCTTATCCCACAATCTTTGACCTATGACCCTTCGTTTCCAAATATTTCACAATAATCTCTTGATGCAAATGCAGAACAGCCAAGTATACATATAGCACCCTTGCACGAACCAATATCGCTTCCATCTACAAGTTCTTCTTGCACATTGCATTTTCAAATCAACATTAGCAAACCCTTCTGTAACACGAGTGTACTTAACAAATGCCTGGATCCTACTTAATCACATTCTCTGTTTTATTTTCTATATCAAACACCCTCTCTGCACATTCTCTCACATATATAATATAAATATACATTATATATATATTATATATATATATATATATATATATATATATATATATATATATATATATATATATACATATATATATATATATATATATATATATATATATATATATATATATATATAAATATATATATATATATATATATATATATATATATATATATATATATATATATATATATATATATATATATATATATATATATATATATATATTTATATATATATATATATATATATATATATATATATATATAATAACAACCTTACATCTTTTACTAATGCCACTGATTGTCCCTCTTTTCATAATGCTGTACCCTCTTTGTGGAAGCGTTATAAAAATTTCAAATTAAACGTTAATTAAAAGTCACCTTAGGCAAAAAATAGACAATTGTCAGAAAATTTCTTACATCAGTTCCTCACGAAAAAAGAATTACACCCTGAGTTACTAATTCACCATATTTGATCAAAGAGCAAGAGGTCATTCACAGGCCATACATGATTTAAAATGAGATAAAAAAGTATACGAAAAACGAAAATCAGAGCTACCATCTACTGGATGCGTTTCATACGGAAAATTCTATCTTTTCCACACCAAATTTATTTTTTTTTTACTTCGTGGAGGTGACTTTTACCTTAAGTTAACTTTCATACCTTGCAGATGTTATCGGACGGGAATGAATGTTTTTCTTTTTTAATCGCTCATTTATGCATTGCTTTAACGCACAATTAATATCGCATTCATCGGAAGAGCAAATGATATATTACGATTCAACGTCATGCTATCGGCTGGTCGCTTCCAAGTGAAGTAATGGACATCGTGTAAAAGTCACCACCAAGAACATTCCACCCGTGCAAGTTGAAGGAAGAAAAACACCTGGGTTATGAAACGCATCGCTGCATTTAGGATCTAGAGCAGGGTACTGCGTGGAAAGGAGAAACACAGATTTGGTAGAAAGAGCATAGAATAAGAAAAACGTTATTCAAAACAAGAAAAACTTTAGAAAACAAAACCAATACACAAACACTTACGTTACAATATACATTATTATGGAAGTAGGTAAATAAATAAATAAATAAATAAACAAATAAATAAAAATAAATAACAGCATACTTACAAAAACTCAAGTGTAAAAGAAAAGTCAAGCAAACTTTTAAAACCGGGGTTATAAACCTACAAACTAGTCAGTATCTATGTATAAAACCTTCTGGTCACATATTTTTACTAGATATAAAGGTATTTGTGCTTGCCACAATGACCCCTTAACCTCCGGATTTCCTGCAACCTTTTTGAATACGCGTATCAATACAAGTCTTAGTATTCACCTCTTGCCCTTCTGGTTATTTCAGGTACAATCTATGTTTGAAGGACAGGTAACGGAATAGAGATTACCTGAGGCACACCAGTTAGGTGGTCATCTAGCTAAACAAGCACACTGCCAGTTTCATATCTGTGTCTGCTTAATGATAATATTCATGTGTAGGACGAGAACAGTCAAGCTGTTTCACTCATCTACTAAACTGAAAACTAAGCAGGTCAGTGACAGGTTTTTGGCAAGCCGTTGTAAAGGGTTCCTCAACTTTGAAATAAGTTGTCACAATATATTTGGCTAGGGTAATTCTATGTAGGCCAAGGGGTGCCCTGCTGGATCAGTTGATTTTCAAGGCGCACAGTCCGGGGTCATTTCCATGTAGATGTGAAAGAATTCAAAGGCGTTGTGATGCGACCAAAACTACTGAAATAGCCGTTCCTTGAATGTTAATGACGCGACTGAATCAGAAGACGATTAGTTGAAATGATCAGCAGTACTCTCAAAGTCAGCCATACTACCTACTTCATAAAGCAAATCTGCCTCAAATTTCTACGGTGCCATAAATCTGCATCCTTGCCCGTTATTAGAGTTTGCACGGCCATTGCTAAACAGTTGTGTACCTTTAAATGTATCTCCACTGACAGACAACCAGCTACTCCATTTTTCAGCAATCTTGGGATTATGAATTTGTTCTTTCTGTCGCGGCTTGTTTTCATTACCAGTTCCAGTATTCGCCCACGCACAACATTTAGAAGCATTCCATATAAAAGAGAGCAACGTGCGCAGTTACTTAAAAACTTCCAGTCATTAACGACTGTCACCTCTATTGTCTCTTCATGTCCATCGAGTTGCCAATTGCCAAAGAGATTATTCTAATATAATCACATACTGATGCGTATCGTATTCTTTTTCTCTCACTGTGGATTCGTTATCAGGCAGTCTCCAAAAATGTTATTAATACAAATAACAGGATCTATCGCATTATTTGTACGTTGCGTGTTTTAAACTCAGCGTTAGCATTCCTCCCATTACATTCATAGCTGGATTAGTTTACTGTTCAGGATCATAGGGTATTATTGGCATCAGGATGTTATTATATACTTTTAATCCCTTTCCCTTTGCACGCTCTCCTTTTTATACACAAGGACAATTTGGGCATTTCGTAATAACATATGGCAACCAAGAATATTATATGGCGATTATAATGATCACAGCATCGCACATCCCGGGGCATTGGCGATAAGGAACGGAGTGCATTCTGGGAAGAAGTGATGAAGTAGAAACCGAATGCTCCCGACGTAATAGGGAAGAGATTGCACGTGCGGAGAAAGAACAGCAATTGCGTGGAGCACTTACTCTGTTGCGATGAAATTAACTCTGGAAAAGGCGGATGCGATTATGTCACGACGTGTTAAAGTTGAAAGCAGTGTCATCCAAACTTTAATTTTTTGCTTAATATAATCTATATATAAAAATCTTCATTCTTAAAAAGTGCAAGATATGTCGGTTAACCATTCTTAGACTATTTATAATTAAGAAAACACTCTAAAGCATCCCGAAATCTAATGTTTGTTTAGGTATAATTTTGGTTAATATATATATATATATATATTTACACTTATTTCGAATAAAAAAATAAAAGCCAAATGTATTGAACCATGTCTGTACGAAAAATGGCTTTCTCTTTAAAGCATAATACACCTCTGCGGAAAAAACGGGAAATTTCCCTTAAAACTGAGCTGAACCTAATAAAGTTATACAGCCAGTCTTGGAACTGAAAACATTTGATTTTTCTGAGTCTTGTAGGATATTCTGTTTACGTCATCCTTCATCCGAGGCTTACTCATATCTCCGTTTACCATCCATTTCAAATTTTCGATTCAAGTATTTCAACCCTCATTAGGGAAAATAAACCACTATAAAAACATATCAAACGGCAAACACATCCTTAATCAAGAAAATAACTGAAAAAATAAACAACAAATCAAATAAATTAACAAGAGAGAGAGAGAGAGAGAGAGAGAGAGAGAGAGAGAGAGAGAGAGAGAGAGAGAGAGAGAGAGAGAGAGAATCAGCCAATCCACACAAAAGACTCCTGCCTGCTAAATCTATTCTACATTCGATAATTCCTCAGGATGTCATAATTAAATTTCATCTTACCAGCTGTAGATGGGACATCATCGGAGTTGGGTGCAGGTCCACACGAGTAGTGGTGGTGGTGGTGGTGGTAGTAGTAGTAGTAGTGGTAGTAGTAGTAGTAGTAGTAGTGTAGTAGTAGTAGTGGTGGTAGTAGTAGTAGTAGTAGTAGTGGTTGTGGTGGTGGTGGTGATGGGGGAGGGACGTAAGTGGAGGGTTAAATATGAGAGAGACATTCGACACATCGTGTAGCGTGTAAGAAGGAACAGGAGGATCAGGGTGCTGAGGGGGGTTAGCAGGGGAAGGACCAGGGACCTCAATTCCTATCTCAAAAATGAAAGAAAGCTTTGGGATGCTATTGAGGGAGAAAAACAGGGAGAAGGAAAAGGAGGAGGAGGAGGAGGAGGAGGACGAGAAAGCGAGGAGCAGAAGCTTGGGAAGGAAAGAACTTCCTAAAATAATGCTTTAACTTTTTAAGTCCTTCTACGTTCCTATGGCTATAGGTGGTGGGGGTCGGCGGGGAGTGGGGAGGCGGGAAAGACGGCACTTTTTGAGTAGTCATAGACAATACGGTGGGAACAGGTGTAACAATGATCTCATTGCCTTTTTTTAATTCAAAAAAGTCCCGAATTCTCTCACCTTTTTAGCTTTTGCTTAGAACATAAAGAACTGCGTTCAATAGAAAAAAACCCCTACCCTTAATTAGGTTCTTTGAATTGACATGACAATTGTCTTCATTTACGGTTCTGATACGGGATAATAACACTGTTTTTTTATTTATTTTTTTTTTTGCATATCAACATCAGATGGAAGTTCAACAGACTATCTAATCCTTCAGACGGACCAATTGATAGAAGGGAGAAATATTTGCTTTGTTTTCATCTACCTGAAGGAAAAGGGGTCTCTAAACATCCATTTGATGGTTACGTCAACTCTCAGGTCCCTTTCAGCAGAGACGCAAATGGATAGCGCCCTGAAATCTCTTTGCCTTTAGATAAGTTACGAATGAGGATGAAAGGACAGGCGATAATAATAGGAAAAAGGGGAAAATGAGTATATCATAAGCATCAGAGATAATTAACTGAGAAGAATATAAGTAACAATCCACAAATATATCTTTTTATTTTTAGAGAGAAATAACTGATAATTATGAATTAACTCTTGAGAATTTATTGCAATAACACTTTTAATAAGCTGAAACCAAATGTTCATATTTATAAGAATAAAAAAACACTACCTTCCCTAAATATGATGAGAATAACAACTAGTAATAGTCAGTCCATTTTTCATAAAATACAACACTCTTTCTTTCAAAAGAATCAAAAGATGCAGGAGAAGAATCTTTACATTTTCCTCTCATCACAACGTTCTTTTCAGCACTTTGGCAGAAGTTCTCAACTCTAACGTGAATAATTATATGCATGCAAGATTAAAGTCATGACTCATGCAATGAATTTAAAGAACTTTGAGCATCAGAATAATTAATAATGCAGTGCAGTTATGGAATAATATTGATTAATATGCTGAAGACCTCAAAATCGTCACCTCGTTAAATGAACTTATTTAAAGTTGATTGATATACATTAGTAGGTTTAAGATGAAATCATGAATATAATGCGTCATTCCATCTCAGCTACGAATAACATAACAGCCGTAATGCAAAAATGTCAGCGACCTGAATAAAGATCTAAGAGCAATGCAGTCAAGAAATGAAATAAGTATACCTTACTTGCCTCAGGGTTTCAATCACACAGTATTTCGTTTGTCGTAGAAAAAAAACTGTAGCTGAAGAAGACTCACGAGCAACTAACAATTAGAAATTCAGTCCATTTCATCCGTGGAAACCAAAAGATGAATAAACACGCGTTTCTTAACTCTTACACTTTATATGCCGTGTATCTCTCTTTTGCCAACCTGTACGCAAATCGAAACTGTGTCATAATGCAAGGATGCTGAAAATCCGGCCGAAATCCTCACGAGACTAAAACCTACATTCTGAGGCTTTGTGGTGATTTTCTTTAAGAGTATAGCCCAGTGGATGGGCGGCTCATTACTCATTTCTAAAACAGGCTCGAAGTAACTACTAATATTCATGTTTTGACTTCTTGAGGGACGATTTCTTTTAATGAATACTGATCTGGCTGCTTATATAAGCAAGGCAGAATCGGTAAGGTGAAAATCCAAGCATTCAACACTTAAGTTAATCCTTTACATATTCAGCTTTAGTAACTGATTCATTTGCAGAAAAGAACGCTTGTGGTTAAAAATTAAACAACTTTATAAATAAACAACACAAAAACACAGGAAAAATACCAGACTAAAAGAATGATCTTCCTTTCAAAGATTAAATACATTCATGTAAACACATACATCAATGTACTGAACTGCAAACTTTGTGTTCACACGATCACATCGTTGCGTCTACGGATTCAGTGGTCTCACTGTACACATCCTACCAGATACAATATTTACACAATAACATAAAATGAGGCATAAAGCCCGCGAAAGGAAAAGGCAATATGAATCTCACAATTTACAATACGGTCCAGCAAAAACATTCACAGATGTGCAGTACTTTACATACTCATTTATGAGCGAATAATATACGTTCAAGACTGAAGGTCATTCCATTTTGAAACGGGGAAAAGTTTAAGAGGAGAATTACACTTAATAAAACACACACAAAAAGACACAAATACCGTGGGTTTATATTAACATTCTTTTAGTTCGGTCATTTCTCAGGTAAAGGAAATACTGTTCTATTAGCGGTCTCTCTCATGTAATACAATTAAAGGAAATTTTAAAAAACTTTATGGGAACAACTCTTAATCTCTGCTTATACATGCAGTCTGTTACTTCTGTTTTGAATATGGCTCATCCGTTTTTCTGCCTTTATTTTAACAAAATCGAACTGCATCTTTTCACGGAGAGTGACTTTGTGACTTTTATACAGATCAAATTCCTAAGCCCAACTTTATGGAAAAATTACTTTCTAATATCTCCTAAGGACACCAAGATTTTGGTTTATTTACACAACTAGTATTTTTCAAATATCTATTAGAGATACGGATGAATAAAAGTTTGAGTTTGATTGACAATGGACCTACCCTCCCAAATCCTTTCAAAGACCCCACTTTTAGATGCTACAGTGCTTCTTGAAGTTGTGGGCCCAATTTTTTTTCCCACTTGTTCACACACTTTATGAATACCATCTACCCACCCTGTAAACAAACTCGTCCTCTGATTCTCAGGCGCCTTATACAAGAATCTTACTTTCAAGTTTTATTTTAAAAATCCTACACCCACCTATTAACTCAAATGACCTTGTTTTTATAGGTTATTTACAAAATCCGAACTCTGGAAATGTTTTATCGAG
This sequence comes from Macrobrachium rosenbergii, assembly GCF_040412425.1. Lineage (NCBI taxonomy): Eukaryota > Metazoa > Arthropoda > Malacostraca > Decapoda > Palaemonidae > Macrobrachium > Macrobrachium rosenbergii. The sequence continues at coordinate 23,502,830 of NC_089792.1, forward strand.
ATGTTACTTCTTATTCTCATTCACAGTGGCCTTAAAATTTTTTATATTTCCCAAACACTTAACAACTGAGTTTCATGAATAGTGGTTCTTCTTACAACAAGTTCACAAAGATCCCTACAAATCTATCATTTACAAAGACATTATTTATTCACACACGTTAAAATACAAAATTTTATTTCAAAAGACCTGACCAGCAACAACACTGAGTTCATGTGACAAAAAGCTCTACCTTAAAGCCCTCTTTTCTACTAAGAATACCTTTTATTTGGTTCTTCCATTCCTTAACTTCTACAAAGACATTTAGTTTGTATTTACTTTAGAATATTTTACACACATTACCCGCAATCTGACTCTCATTAGCTGATATTCTACTTTTAATTCAATTCTACCACTCCTATACCTTACGATTAAAGTACAAATTACACAGGCCCAGCATCCGTGTTTTATTCTATAACGATTCTACCTTTAAATAATAAAATTTATATATGTCCTACCACTGACGATCTTTTAAAAAGTTCCTATAATGATTTACTTTTCGGTTTTCTGTAAATTTTCATTCAATTGCTTAGTCATTTGCAAACAGTTCACAGATCCCGCATCATTTACAGATATTATTTACAGATACTATTTACATATCTTCTAACTACCAGACTAAATCAGAATAACCGAACAGACATAAACTTAACAGAAATGAGAGACCACTAGAAGAGCAACGGTAAATTTCCAACTTAGGGAGTATGCTAGAGGAATACATTAACAATCATGGTGTTACTGTTTAAACACGACAGTTTCATTCTCCACACCACTGCCCATCTCTCTCTCTCTCTCTCTCTCTCTCTCTCTCTCTCTCTCTCTCTCTCTCTCTCTCTTTCAGATTTCAATAGCTTTCATATGAGCATACTCAGCCACATACAAATGGCAAATTAGCCCCAAAAAGTCAATCAATACCAAGCAGATATACAACTTCAACTTGTCTTCCTCGCAATGTTTACTGAAATTAGAAGACTGTTTAGCACAAATGCAGTTATGACGCACGGCAGTCATCCTGTGAGATAACAAGAGTTATGCAAATAGAGTGGAGGGAGAGTGAAGTTTCCGAAGGAGAGGAGGACTAGCCTCATTTAGAGTCGTTTTCATCTCATTATGACTACTCACGCGAGGAAGAAGAAGAAGAAGAAGAAGAAGAAGAAGAAGAAGAAGAAGAAGAAGAAGAACTGGGCTGAGAAGAGGACACTTCTCAACTAAATTCCATTCAATACATCTCCAACACAGGCGGTTGTTTTGCAAACTTTCGTTTAGCCCTAATCGTAATTATATATATTATCATTTTCATCAATGCAACAAACTCAAAATTGTTTGAGCATCCTCAAGCCGCAAGATTCCTGTGATTTCTGTACATTTATTCACGCCAGCAAGAAAAAGGTCCTCTTCAAATTTTTACAAGAGGAGAATTAATGAGCTTCAAGGTGAAAAATTAAGTCATTATTCTATATAAAGAGAAAGGATGGTTTTGTAAGTAAAAGGAAAGAAAGGACAATGAGAGAGAGAGAGAGAGAGAGAGAGAGAGAGAGAGAGAGAGAAATTTCTAGCTATACTATACATTATATAAATTGATTAGAGGATAAATAAATAATCAAAATACATACTATCTAGAGAGATAGAGAGAGAGAGGAGAGAGAGAGAGATAAAATATTCAAAATACATTATGTACAGAGAAGAGAGAGAGAGAGAGAGAGAGAGAGAGAGAGAGAGAGAGAGATAAAATATTCAAAATACATTATGTACAGAGAATTCTACATGGAGAGAGAGAGAGAGAGAGAGCTAGTCTCATCCAATACACACGAGCAAAACATTCTTTGGATCACAATCATGTCTCTTCCCTTAAAAAATTAGTAGCCTGATGTTCGGCAATTCTTTGTCAACAACGCTCACACCAACCTTCCAATAGAAAACATTTAAAATCAAACAATAAACTCACAGAGATTATTACATTTATTTCTTATACGGGAGTAAATTAATGAATAGTCACGTATTTAGAAAATGACCTTGGCACAAAAATTGTAATATAGTTATGAATGAAAAGCTTCACTAGTATTTGAACATACACAACAGACGAAAGGAACGTTGGTTTCCTTGTTTTGATTTCCAAAATATAACAATATCACTACGCATAGTTAAGCAAGTGAATTTTCAAAGGTGATGAAACCTCCTCTTCAGGTTGCACTTTCAGTAATTAAAGTAGAGATATACAAAGCATGATTCTAATTCTTGAAGAGAGACTGAAACGAAGCGTTGAAACAAACTGCTATAAAATCAGCTCCTGGGAGTTCTTTGAGAGCAGAAATCTAAAAAGAATAAAATAAAATAATCTCACAAGAGCCAAAGCACATGCAATAATGCCAGTGAGTTTTTTGCTTTATTGTTAATGCCAAAACAGCTTTACTAATAAAGTGAGTAAAGAAATAAGACGAAAATACAACGATAAAATGCTACAATCTGCTTCTATTCTAATAAAATTTATTCATTCACTTTTTTTTTCATGTTAATGTTGAGCCTGTATTTATTGTACATCTTGTAATATTGTTCAGAGTTTTGTGAAGAAGAGTGCTTCCATGTATTCCATTATATGTTACTCATTTGAATATGTTTCCATGTCTCCTATTTTCGGTAAGTCGTTTCGTCCTCCAAGTTTCACCACCTAAACAAAATGTAGTTTCCTAATATGTTCCGACCGACAGGCATTTCACCGATTCCTAAAATATCCCCTAAGCGTCTCACCTACTTGTAAGCAAGTTGGAAATCTAATGCCTTATTTAATGGATTTGGATTCCCAGAATCAAAAATGAGTAACCTAAAATAAAATATATAAATTGTCATTGTCTAGTGGATAGCCTTTGAGTTAGAGAGTGACTTCACACCTGTAGCGATGATCAGTCATATCTGTGTTCTCACATGATACCTGTGATGACTGTCAATGACCCTACAATCGTTTGATGTCCGACAGAAACAGTGCAATGTTTCGCCTGTACGAGGTGTCTCAGGAAGAAGAAAAACATGTAGCTTTCGACAGAAATTATTCCTTATTCTTCACCATTACAATGGTCCGTTGGTTTCGAAAGCACTATCCCAAAAGCATTGGAAATAAAATGATTAAGTCACGAACTCTCAAAAGGTTGTGGAACGTCGCCCAGAAAATCTATAACGTGATACCTGTAAGGAAGAAGACACGGGTTTCCACGCATCATATAATCCAAATATAGACAAGTAAGAAAAAGAATCATTTCTGACATTTAAAGCCAATTTATATATTGGCTAAACTGGTCTACTGAATGGGTCACTTGTTTCTCCCCAAAAATGCCGGTATAGCAATGAGGACGTAAAATTTCAACGTCGTTGAAGAATGCAAAAAAATAAGCAATTCCTCATCCGCATGTTGAGTTACGCAGCAAATGAAAACGGGCTGTAGAGAGAATGCGAAAATGTAGGAGAGAAAAAGAGAATACTCCGTGTAGTGCATAGAAGTGTATCGTTACTACTGCAAAGTCACCTTTAAGTACATCTTACCTATGCCTAGTTTTCATTTCATTACAGTTGAAACCGGTTGACATAAGCTTGAACTCATATAGTTCATCAAAATCAGCTTTAAGAAAACACATACTAGGTTATTTGCCAGCTGGTCATAGCCTTATGCGGCTGTTTGAGAGGGGCAAATGGAAACACTAATGCTTGCTTTCCTTCCCCTTTCTTGTCCCGTGACAGTAAGCTTTCCTAACATCTTCACACCTGAGCGAAGGGGAACATAATCTAAGGTATTCCGACGTCCGAATTTCATGCTGGTCTCGTTTTACCATCTAAAGGCGAATCTTTTTCTCGTTCCCTCAATACGCGGGGAGATGAACGTCACACTGCAAGAAGCGTGCAGCAAAAATATGTTGATGTTCAGTGAAGTTTGATCAGTGACTCCTGGCGTAATTTCACCATAAAAAGCTAGAGATATTTAGGTGTGTTCAGAAAATCTACAATTATATGTGTAAATATATTCTCTTACATTCTGCGGATTTTCTTCACCAAATCTGAGACCACGACAGAGTGATCATATTCATTGAATATTCAGATATTGCAGTATCAACGTTATATGAGCTCAAATCATGTATATATTTTGAAGTGGCTTCACACTATAAACAAAATTATAGTTTCGATTCTAAGTTTCAAGGGTTTAAAAATGGCCGTCAATCACCAACCAGGGGAAAACAAAAAATATGAGCATCACTGTAAAAATGTCAAAATCTTTCACCTCTACGAAGAGCAGTTTAAGCTCATTCTGTTATAAAAGTTGAATATCTTCATATATAAAAAAACTTGGAAATAAAAAAATGATAAAAGATTACCGAAAATTATATTTTGGTTCGATAGAAAACTTGGTGCTATTCAAATTCATCCTAAATCATTTACCCCAGTTCAGAGTAAAGCCGTTTGTTATGATCTTGGTGAAAATGATCCACTACATATCACCAGTACTCTTTCACGCCTGAATTCAAGTTCAACTTTGAAATTTGAGCACAGCAAAGTCTGAGAGTCAATTTAACGGGACAATCACTTGCTGATTGTTCCCTTGAATTGTTGCCTCCTTTAAGTTGAGTCTGTCGTCTTGTCTTCGACAGAATCAGTCAGGTTCAGAGAGGCAGAAAGTCAGATCCAGGGCAGCAGCAAGTCAGGTTCAGAGTGGCTGAGAGTCAGGTCCAGAGCAGCAGCAAGTCAGGTTCTTTGGAGCAGAGAATCAGTATCTCAGCAGCAGAGCAGCAGGGAGTCACTTGGATGGGTGACAGGTATTACCTACCTGTTGTTTTCGGCAGGAGGTCGAGGACCTCTTCGTCTGTTAGTGTGACAGCTTCCCTGATGGCAGCATTAGGATATTTCGATGGCTCAACTGTTGTTGGTTGTCTGAGTGAGGATCACCTTGAGGGTGATGGCAGCAGCTGCAGTGTTCTGAGGATGTTTCGATGGCTCAACCATTGTTGGTCATCTGTGTGAGGATTTGTTCCTTCGGCAGCAAATGGCTGTCTCGACAACTCTTATGAGTTTGTCTGTTTGTGACTATCTTGTGTGTTCATTTTACTATTACTGTATTATGTATTGTGCTGCCTGTTTTTGCATTTGTTGTAAGCTTTATTTTACAGTTTTTTAATTCATTTATAATGCTGTGTTTTTGTATGTATTATGCTGCCTGGTTTTGTGTTTATTATAACATGTATTCTACTCCCTGGTTTTGTATTTACCATAACATGTATTTTACTGATTTTGCACTTACAGTATGCTGTGGTTTTACTTATTTTTTTTTTATGGTTATGCTGCTTAAGAATTGTTTATTGAGATTAAACTATTTAATTGGGTTTTTACTGTTGATGATTTGTTACTGGTAATTCATTATGTATATATTTATTTGATTTGTTTGTACGTGGACCTGACTCACTTGTACATTTGTATATAATAAATTAATCTTAAGGTTATTTTTTTGTTTTGTTCTACTCCTTTGCTTGTCACCTTTTGTCAGTCATTTCAGCCCAATTGCTTGTTTTTGTTTTGAACCTGCTGGTCTCTGAAAGACAAGATCATAACATTGGCGACCATGACAAGATTGGTTCTGTTTTGGCTGGCAGGGGTGTGGCAGCATAGGGGGAGAGTTTTGTCAGTGTCAAAAAAAATAATTTTTTTTTGTTAGGTAAGGGGGTGTCAGGCTTAGTGGTTGCTTTAATGGGACAATCGTTTTGCCGATTGTTCCCTTGGTGAATTGTTGCCTCCTTTATTTGTGCTTTTTCTTTGTTGGGGTAGTTGACGTCTGTCATCTTGTCTTCGACAGCGTCAGTCAGGTTCAGAGCGGCAGAGAGTCAGGTCCAGGGCAGCAGCAAGTCAGGTTCTTTGGAGCAGAGAATCGGTATCTCGGCAGCAGAGCAGCAGGGAGTCGTTCGGATGGGCAACAGGTATTACCTACCTGTTGTTTTCAGCAGGAGGTCGAGGACCTCTTCATCTGTTAGTGTGACAGCTTCCCTGATGGCAGCATGAGGATGTTTCAATGGCTCAACCATTGTTGGTCATCTGTGTGAGGAAAACCTTGAGGTTGATGGCAGCAGCCACAGTTTTCTGAGGGTGTTTCAATGGCTCAACCATTGTTGGTCATCTGTGTGAGGATCAACTTGAGGGTGATGGCAGCAGCTGCAGTTTTCTGAGGATGTTTTGATGGCTCAACCGTTGTTGGTCATCTGTGTGAGGATTTGTTCCTTCGGCAGCAAATGGCTGTCTCGACAACTCTTATGAGTTTGTTTGTTTGTGACTGTCTTGTGTGTTCATTTTACTATTACTGTATTATGTATTATGCTGCCTGTCTTTGCATTATGCTTCCTGTTTTTGCATTTGTTGTAAGCTTTATTTTACAGTTTTTTCATTCATTTACAATGCTATGTTTTTTGTATGCATTATGCTGCCTAGTTTTGTGTTTATTATAACATGCATTCTACTCCCTGGTTTTGTATTTACCATAACATGTATTTTACTGATTTTGCATTTATGGTGTGGTTTTATATATATTTTTTTGGTTATGCTGCTTATGAATTGTTTATTGAGATTAAACTATTTAATTGGGTTTTTACTGTTGCTGCTTTGTTATTGTTAATTCATTATGTATAATATTTATTTGATTTGTTTGTAAGTGAACCTGACTCACTTGTACATTTGTATATAATAAATTAATCTTAAGGTTATTTTTTCGTTTTGTTCTGCTCCTTCCTTGTTTGTCACCTTTCGTCAGTCATTTCAGCCCAATTGCTTGTTTTTGTTTTGAACCTGCTGGTCTCTGAAAGACGAGATCATAACACTGAGTGAATCGCATTGCACAAGAACCGAAATTTAACCGTAGGAAATATATGTCTATATTTTCAGATATTTCGTTCACGTTCCGAATACTCACATTCCCAGTAAGTTTACACCTTAAAATGCAGATTCATAACTTGGCTATTTCATCTAGAATACAAACAGAGCTCAAGAGACTTTACATATCTCGACGTTTATATAACATCCTTCTAATAAGAATTCTTATTGCTCACATGAACCTCATGCTCACGGTCAAAGGCTGTCCATAAACCAGTACACAGTTACATTTATAGATTCATACATTTTTTCGTGTAGGGTCTAAACCCAATTTACCAGTTTTCAGTAATACTAATTCATATAATATGGTGCTTTTACAAAATTTTTCACTATTTAATTTTGAGCTTTCTGGTCTAAAGTCTAAGAATAATTAAATTATATTTATTTATTCATTTTCCCTAATTCTCTCAAAGGTTATCTTTCCGCAGAAATTGGGAAACTTTTGTCTCAACAAAACTGTTCTAAGTAGTCAATGAGATTAGATTAAAATAAACCCACAACATGAACACATTATAAAAAAAATCTCTAGCTTTCTTTGGTCATCTCACTAATAAAATCTGGCCTCCTGAAGTTCTCAAGTAGCTGGACTTTCTTAAGTTAATGTCGCTTTATCATTTAAATGCTCGAAACATGATGCTAAGAAAGTAATATCTAATCAGAATCGTGCGCAATACCTCTGTATCAATATCTGAAACCAAACCAATAGTTTTTCTTCTCCATAAACCGGCATGGCAGAAGATTAAAAGACCTTAAGAAGTCAAGCCTAAAATAAAAATTAAAAGTAAAATGGGCGATAACAGCAGAGAGAAAACTCAACACAATAGGTAGAATATGATAGTCAATTGGACTAAAGGGATGAAAAATCAATCTGTACCAGTCAATCCAAACACTGAAAATTCGGCTAATATTTGTTGATATATATCTAGCCAATGCAGCCTGACTGCCTGGAAAGTGGCATATTATCAACTAGACAGGACAATGACCAAAATTACACTTGAGAACAAGAAGAAATATTATATGGCGGCTGCTGTTTACATGAACTGCCTTCAATTCAGTGTTATCTGGGAATAAAACAAATGGAGAACATCAAAATAACTAAAACACATGACTGAAAAGATCATATACAAGTTGTCCGTTCCTGGGTGCAAGTTAAGTCATGGGAACAGGAATGCGACATTTTCTATGAAGAACACATGAGGAGATCAACAACAGTTTTAAGCCATATAAACTCTCACAATAGCGATGCGAAAAGATAACAATGAAATAACCTTGCAATTACATGTTAATTTCCATATTCAGAGACCGCTCTTTATAAAGGATATCACGAAAGAGTGGGTGATATAAGATATAAGAAGAGAAGGTAAAAGACCACTGATAAAAAACTCAAGCCTTTAGCAACACCAAACAAGGAAAACATCGGCACGTGTTCCAGAGGTAACGAATAAAAAATACATTTATTGGCCAAATAAAACGTTACAACTAAATTGTCAATGAAGATTAAAATAAAAAAAGATGACGACTGACTAGAAGAACCTCATGACTTATTGTTTCTAATATCTTATAGCTGTCTTGTGCAATGAAGAGAAATCACAAATAAATTGCAAATGTTTCAATGAGAAGATTTGTCAACAAATGTTTCAATTAAAAACCTGAAAACAGTTGTTTGAACACTGATGCTTTAGCCGGCAGTAAGAGGAAGTACTGAGGCTAGTTCATCGAATTCCTTGATAAGTGCTGCCTTATTCTTTTCAAGGGTACAGCATCTTTTGAACCCCAAAGCAAACATTACTGATTGAAGGCTCAAGGTCAAAATGACCAAATCATTACTCAAAAAATACATAGATCCACAGAGACTGGTGGAGATATGGGAAGTTGAAAAGAATATATCACAAAAGATTTCTATTTCTATTTAGTTTGAAACTTTGTGATATCCTCAAAAATAGATACAGACATATATATACAAATGATATAATATATATATATATATATATATATATATATATATATATATATATATATATATAAATATATATATATATATAAAACCAATAAAAAGAAAGTAGTAGAAAACGTGGCAAAGATGCCATGTTTTTACCTTGTCACTTTATGATCCTCATACATATGGATTAGGGAGCGAATGGAAAAAATATATACCACACTTTTCCTATGGTTATTTTTCCTGGCTTTCGTAACATACTGCTTTGGAGCATTAGAGACCGGCTTATGTAACATGCTCGTGCATAAACATAAGTATTTATATACATATATAAATGTACGTACGCTTAACAACAATATAAAATACTTATGGAAGTAAAAACCACAGAGGAATCTTGATCAAATTTAAGGGCGGCTTCACTGGCTGATGCCGGTGCCAACTTTATCTAAAATGAACGAACGAACAACTTGATAAACTTGCGTTCGGTAGATCATATTCCTATTATTCATCTGTCCCGGTATTGAGTCATCGATGAAACGCAACTGGAAACTATCCCTAGTTAGAGCTCATTAAGTGAAACTAGTTTTATGGTCCTTCATTAATAACATTCAATTAACATTACAAAAATCAGTATTTCAATAGATGGGATTACTGTAATATGACGTCACTAATTAACAAATGGGATTATTGTCAAGTTACTTACGGTACGAAACCACTTTTAAATAAATCTTTGGGATAATCCTAAGGCCAATAATAATGATAAAAAAATTCACTGACAGTAATTTGAAAACACTTGTAAAACATCGATAAGATTACTGTGAGGCCACCAGTAAAAAAAAAAAGAACCGGCGGCATTAGTATGAGGCCAATAATAAAGAATGGATAAGATTATTTTAAGGTCGTTGTGACATTATTTTTTACGGGCCAATAATAAGACCTCTGTCAGGTTAGTTTGAGAAAGTCTAGCTTCTTTGACATTACCTAGATATGCCTGAGCTATTTCTCTAGGAAATAAATAATGATATCCCATAGTATGTCTTCTTCGAGAAGGCATTATTAAAACAAATCCTATTTTTCTTGCTGTTTTCTCGTTTTTGCTGTTCTTAGAAATTAGAGTAGTACTTCTTGTTTAGTTACATCTTAAACTAGAACTGTATTCTACAAGATATAATTATTTCTCTTGTATCTTTTCAATAATTTCACTTCCCATTTCATGTATAAAACGATAAAAGAAGTGAGGTGCTAAGTATTAAAGCCTAGACAAAATGTCCTCAGGATTCTGAAATTTATTGTATTAACATTTTCAATGATAACCATTCACGTTAAAGACCATGGTTAAAGGATTTCAGCTTTTTTGTATGGGCTTTCTTCAAAAATAAATCCTTCCATCAATATATATTTATGGAGAATAATTCAAACAATAATCAATGATAAAACATATGTATTTTGATTACTTTGTATTTCGGAGGCTACAAAATCCTGTAAACAAGGAAAAGAACAATAACACGTGTGAATTTAATGAATCAAATCCAGTTCTCCACAAGTTCCCCAATTCTGTTTTGCATTCGCACTAGCCGGTTACTTCGATATGTACAGTAGACTTCTGTTTACGTTAATTAAATCCTTCAATTTAAAAGTAAACCCCTTTTAATTGCTTTAATACGAAAGGCAATGTTATGAGAAGGGGAATCGATTTTGATTGATTTACCATAAATAAGCTAATTAATCTCATTTCTAGTCGTCATATCATTAGTTGCTGGACGCAAGAATACAGTTGTTTGAGCTACCAAGGAAAGTGATTGATCACCTAGATAAATTCGAGTAATCTCATTTACTTCCCAAAAGCCACAAAACTATTTTTAATTTTTAACTAGTTTGAACTTTACAAGGAATAACAATATTCTACATTATGAGCCAAACTTTTTTCTGATTTATAATTTTAATTCGCGCAAACTATTCTGAAACTATTTTTAGCGTTATACTTCAAATATTCCTTGCTGGGTGAATTAGAACCTCAAGAAAGGGTAAAAACTCTAATCAATTAAATGTGTTGTCTTATTTCCAAGATCTATGATTATAGTATGCAAATCATAGTCCCTGATTCTTTCTTTGAAATGTTGTCAAAAATCCTCCCAAATATTCATTTTATCTTCAATTAATTTAATTCTCAGAATTTAATTCCTATATTCTATTTATTGTGTTATCCTTCTCCAGCCTAGTTCCTTTTTATCTTTTGCCGAAAATAAAAAAACTCGCAAATTCAATTTCCGATATTCAATACAATTTTTCCAGCCTGATACCTAATTTAATCTCAAAATCCCCATAATTAATCACAGATACTTAATTGACAAAGGTCACAGCCTTCTTGGGAGTAATACCCTTCCAGTAATCAACAGCTAAAAAAAGTAAAAATAGTTTTAACTAAAGCCTTCAAAACATATTTCCGGTTAGACAAAGACAAAATCTTCAATTTTAACTTCATCACTAAAAACTCACAAAACTGACTGTGAAATCCAAGCTTTATAGAAGAATCTTTCATTAATCGTCAGTCAGTTATGAAAAGGCAAATGTTTCTGCGAATCCCTGTCCTGAAAAATGGGGTTTGTCAGTGAGTCTCTAATAACTATGCAACGTCGTAAAAACTTCGTTTTTGGCTTCCTAGAAGTTCTCTGCTAACAACTTTCTCAGAGGTATCTCATATTTTTACATTTTTTTTACTAATAATCATAATAATAGAAAGTGGCCACAACAAATATCTTTTAAGATTGCATTAGCCTTACTAATTATAAAGCAGATTTCAAACCGAACCTGTATGAATGTCAAATGCAATCTTTTATGATTTTTCTAATTTTTTGAACGCTTATTGTTCAAAATCGACCCTTCAACAGATGGCTTTATTTCTTCTTCATCTCTTTCAAGGAGAGAAGAATTCTTCTTCCAAATCTAACAGTACTTTTGAATCTTCCTGTATGAGAAAGAACTAATATGTCAAACCATATTTCTCACATATTACCCAACATGAAAAGAATAACACTAATGTGTCTGCAACGATGCTTTCTTGCATTACGATTACTTGAATTTAATTTTTCTTATTGAATTTTAGAATAAATACAGTGAACTTCAAATGATTTTAATCACAAAGTAAGCAAACACCAAAATATATAATTCTCTAATATTTACATCATCATGTTTGCTTCATCTTTTAGAAAGGCTTAAAACCAGTAGATTTAATCTTATTTAGTGCGTTTGATTTTCAAACCAAATAAAAAAAAATCTTTTGTATAATACTTTCCCTTTTCATCCAAAAGTGCATATTAAAAAATATACGATTCACTGACAAAAGGATGTTTGTAATTTTCCTGTGTTTTAAAATTATTTGGTATAATTTTTCTTAAAACGAAAAAAATCGTTTTATAAGAAAATCTAGAATAAAGTTGGCTATGACCCTTTTCTGTCGTCTCACGCACCATTATGGGCAATCCTACGCCAGTTTTTGTTCCGGGTCATTGTACAAATCCCATAGAACATCCTCATCCTGCAATCAAAAATCCTTCTCTTAAACTCCTTTTCCGACCAGACCCATTTATTAACTGATCATTTAATTTCATAAGAAATTTCTTGTCATTCCGAAGTGATTCTAAAGCATTCCACTACATTTTTCTACATACTAACATTACCCTAATCCACCCACAACTATAAGATGAAAGGCTTCCTCTCACGGTGCACTTGATTTTTCGGTTTTCTTACCATATTCGTATGGTACGAACTGTCTCTCTGCTGTTCTTAAGCTCAGTGCCAAGGCGATAGGTTATTTCAAACTTCTTTTTGGAAAGCTGGTCAATATTAAATTTTCCTTCTTCCACAAAAAAGAAAGTTATCACAACACGATTTTCTTTCTCAAAAGGATTCTGAATGAAAATCTCAGTATATTATGATGCAGGATCCTAACTAAATGACGCAATATAAGTGACTAAACTTAAATAAAAAATGTGAATAGCAACTGGATTCTGACTTCACTAAAACCTCGATTAGGAAGATTCAGGAAAGAACTATGGATGAAAATTCTTTCTAAACATGAGTCACTCTTTCGGGAAAAATCTTTATAACGACAGTGTAGAAGTTTTAATTTCTAGAAGAGGTTTTCACAATTAGAGTTAGCACACCAAGACATGCCAAATATTTCCAAAAAGTAGTGTTCAATGCTTCACAAAGTAAAGACAAGAGCGTAACTTTTGCACGCAAACTTAGACATAGAGGAATGACTGAAAAAGGCATGGGGTGCAAGTACCTAGACTTAACAAGAAAATGTGATTTATTTGAAGACATATACCTCCTTCACAAATTAAAGAGTTGATAAGTCAGCTTTAGCAAGATATTCTTGCATTTAAAACACCTCTCATAAGATACATTTGCAGAGTCTCTATCAAAGAGTCTCTATTAAACTGTCAATAATTTATCACCAATATTTTTACTAGGAAAATCAAAACCTTGTCTTAAATGTACAACGTAGTGTAAGCGTGCAAAAATCTCTGAAATAATCCGTTTAATTTTTTGCTTTTCACACCCATAATTTTACTAACTCTACTAAAGTATTATAATGATTATGTATTAAGGACTCTGTAGCATCGGACGTTCATGAATGATACCAAATATTGATGTCAATTCTTTTAG
>NC_089792.1:23521357-23536357 GCF_040412425.1 Macrobrachium rosenbergii
GGCAGACCAGGCCATTCCGCCCATACCCGCCAGGGCGTCCAACCTGGGTCTGTTGGTTTGATGGTGAGAACACTACGGACCACACAGCTAGGCAGGGCTGCGCCTTGGTGGAAGATGGAATAGGGCTAGCAACCTCATCCCAAACCTCATCCCAAAACTGAAGATACCTGACATATATAAAAATATATATAATCAATTTTCTGGCACTGAATTATAAACAGGTTATATATAATGAGTTTCTAAAAAGTTAGACTGAATTATAAACAGGATGATAAAGTTAGACGAATGATTTGCTCCTACATAATCAATAGTCACACGTATTGATACCATTACGAGTTCACTTCAGCAAGCAACTGCACGCAAGAAATGTAATCAATTGTAGGCGTGCATGTAAACAATGAAAACATATTTTTAAAAGTTGTCATTTAGGTAGGGAAGGCCTTAAAAATAATCTTTCACTTATGTTTACAAACATAATATTGCAACAGGAGACGTTTCTGTCGCTAATGAATAAAATATTAATAACTAAAAGGGGATTCTTCACAAGAGAACATAATTGTTGTCTGGACAGGAATCGATAAACGGAACGAGAAGGAAACCCTGGAATTATTACTTTTACTTATATTAATTTTCAAAACATTTGCCAAAATTAAGGTGGCAAAAGCAGAGATGAAACCATAAACATAAATGCACAAGACTCACGCAATATCTTTCGTTCTCTATTTGGCTATCTAAGAGAGAGAGAGAGAGAGAGAGAGAGAGAGAGAGAGAGAGAGAGAGAGAGAGAGAGAGAGAGAGAGAGTTGCTCTGGAATTGGCACTGAGATCCACTGCTAAGCTTCCGACTTTTGATTAATTTCTCATGTATATATATATATATATATACATATATATATATATATATATATATATATATATATATATATATATATATATATATATATATATATATATATATATATATATATATATATATATATATATATATATATATGCATACATACTTGCACACACACACATATACACAAAGTAAACTCCCACACCATTAGGTGACCACTTTATGTGATACTGACTCTCTTGCAATAAGTCAAGAGGGCAAATACATATTGTATATCCGGCGTATAAGCTCTCAATATGCTCGCACAACTCATATATAAAAGCGTATCTATTCGTTTCTTTCAAAGGAAGCTGAAGCAGGCAATAGAATCCGGGTCAAGTCTGTCTGAAAAACAGAATTCTTTTTTCAACGTTTATAGCAACCAGCGGAAGAGGAAAAAATGGGACAGAGAAAAGGAAGTTGCTTTTAGTAACCGACATTTTAAGCGTATTGTAGAAGGCACTTTTTTGTCATATTTTCATTTTAAGCTTTCGTCATGGCGTGAACTTATAATATGTTTTGTGATGATTACCCCCAGAGTTCAAGATGCGCCAGAACTAGTGAGAAGAAGGGCTGCCTGCGTTGTGGAAAGGAGGAAAAAGATAGAACGGGGGAGAAAAGCGCGAGACATACCGTCTCTTGCATGCACAGCCTAGCACAATCTACTCGAATGAAAGGAGCTGTCATAGACCAACGTCCACAGCAACATACTAATACTTCGAGCCAGGTACTGTTCGGGTGGATGGCTTTTGATTTAGCTGTCTAGGAGGCAGCATTGACCGGATGGGCTATGGAGACATGAGAAGAATATTCTACGTAGGGTCTGATGCACCCAAAGGGAAGTTGAGATACGCAGAAGAAAATTGAGTAGAATCCCAAGATCCACAGAGCAATTGAAAAAAAAAAACACCACACCGCCTTTGAAAGGTACGCATCAACCTATCACAAACTTGTCATTTCTATATTATATTTTAAACCCTCTAAGTTACTGATGAAAATTGCAGGGTAGTATACAAAGTTTCGTCTTTTTAAGCCATACAGACGGTTAAGAAAAGCAATTACTAGCTTGAAGTAAGATTGTAATAGGGTTAGAGCCGTTTTCAGAGGAACTGAAAACGAGGAACACTCCTGGAGAGTAGAATCAACAGCGCAGGAGGGTGTGAGCTGGATGGGGCCCATATACGGTCAGTGACGAGAAAAAGGAGCGTAACAGAGAGGAAAACTCTTGGGACGCCAACACAAATAGGCTAACGGGTCAAGGGGAGCTTCCCTTTCGCCCTTCTTCTCTCGAATCTTCGTCATTTCCCTTCTTCAAGAGTCAGGTCTCCTATTCCCCTGGTGGTGTGACTTGAGTAGAGGGTATCACAAGAAACTAAACTAAGCAATCGTAACAGAAAATTTGCTCACATGAAGAAAAGGTGATTATGGAGTTAGGGAACCTCGGTAACCGAACGGCTATCACAAGCTTCATATTAAGCTTCATACACGGCTCGATCGGTACGATGGCAACAAAACAATAAAAGCTGTTAGGACTGATCATCATTATTGTCACTGCTCTAGTGATGTTTAGTGTTTTATTCGTCCTGTGTGAATTCATATAGTACTTAGCAGAAGAGTTTTTCAGTTTCCTCAGAAAGATTATAGAGAACCTAAAACCCAAGAACAGATCTGGTAAATACAGATGGAAACTATGAAATAAAATTAAATAAATCAACAAATATAAAAATGTAAGCTACAAAATGACTGATGCTTCAAGGACCAGTTCGACTTCCCTGTCATTCACAAGAATCAGCGTCCATATCAATTTCATACTGACCGTTTACGACATTGCACGATGCAAAAAGGATAATAAAAGTTAGCCTTGAATAAACAGAAGTGGGAGCAATCTCCCCCCACCCCCCCAAAAAAAAAAAGACCAACCATTACAAAAAAATTAAGCTGCATGGTGTGTTCTCATAGACGTGTATACATACATACGTATATATACAAACACAAACACGCACACACATTATATATATATATATATATATATATATATATATATATATATATATATATATATATATTATATATATATATATATATATATATATACATACAAACAAAAACATACATATATATATATATATATATATATATATATATATATATATATATAAATATTGTATGTCCATTTATCTTACTATCAACTGCGAATATAATAAAATTTATAACAAGCACATAGTGCTTCCTCACAATCTGCACTGTAGAAAGTTTACAGCATAGGAAGCCAGGCAGAAGTGAAGGAGGAATCCTCAACAAGACCTAATCTTGGAAGTAGCAATGCAGTAAGCAGTCGTGATGAAATTTTAGCATTCTTCTCTGCTTTCGTTACAAATCTACGACAACATTTACAGACAAGGCTTCAAGTAGTTACGTTCTTCTGAACAGATAATAACCGAAGCGAGGGCGGGTTCGACGCTCAAGATGGCGTTCTTGAAATTTTCCATAACACTGGGAGGGGTCACCTTCCGCTGTTATTCAACAAATGTATTACTGTTATGTTACAATGATTCTGTTGCCATAACGACCGAGCATGGTATCTGATCACTGAATAAGAATAACCTATTGACGTTGAAATGAATAAAGACTAATGAAAAACTACCTGAGTGACTACGAAACATGAAAACTGGTAAGTACAAATATATTCATAATAATCTAATTTAAGTCCAAACACTTTTGAAGAAGACAGATAACCAAATGATGGAATCCCATCTATTAAAGTGGAACTTCCCTTTCATCCCATCATTAGAAGAAAAGTCAACGCTGGCGTCTTGCTGCAGTGAAATAGAAGTATCAAGGCTACAACGAAACCGACAGAATGACTGCTAAAATATTTACTGTATACATAGCTGTCATGAATAACAAACATTTGAAAAAGTACATACACGATTTCACAAACAATGAAACCCCCAATGAACATACCGCATTGATTGTGAATGGATCCTTTGGTGAATTTTGTTACCAGTACTCAAAACTGCCATCACTGACTGACGATGCCTGTGAGATGCGCCACGGTTTAGCTTAATTGCGACTTGTCAGTTGTTATTAGAGACTAAAAGAAGTTTTCTTAGATAGTGCCCAGATACGAAAACTAACCAGACCCAAAAATCACAAGTTTATGAATAAATTAGCATATAAGAATTAAATGTGAAAGGAAGAAAGTAAGTAAACCTAATTATATGAACTAGTGTTTGCATAGCATATGTGGAGCAGAAAAGGTTGAAACGGCGTAAAATAATCAGATCAGAGGATGTAAAAAAATACAAATCGGACTACTGAACAGACTGATCGGTGTTTTAAGACACTGATTCGACAGAGAAAATCGCATATTGAAAATTTTGTCAGCAGGTCATACAATTCGCAGGGAGGGGTTAATAAAAACCATTACATGGAGTCTGTAAGAGTATGGATAAGCTGTAAGACTACGTAGGTTTCCATTTGCGGGGATTGGGGTGTGAGGAGTTCATCTCTGATAAGGACGACAGTACAGTATATACAGTATATATATATATATATATATATATATATATATATATATATATATATATATATATATATATATATATACATATACATATATATACATAAACACAAACATACACAAACATACACAGGACACACAATATATATATATATATATATATATATATATATATATATATATATATATATATATATATATATATATATATATATATATATATATATAGATATATATATATAAAGAGAGAGAGAGAGAGAGAGAGAGAGAGAGAGAGTAGAGAGAGAGAGAGATAGAGAGATAATAGCATCTATATGTATGTCTGTATGTACGATATATATATATGTGTGTGTATATATATACACATATATAGATAGATAGATAAGGAAAACGCCAAAGATCATCTGTAAGCATCTACAAAGAGGATTACGATAAACAAAGAAAAAACATATCGAACTTCTAAAATCACGAAACAATCTAAGAGTAAGTATCAGGAATAAAAGCTGATTGGTAAGCATAACTGTATAATGGAACCGAAATTGAATTTTCGTAAAAATATTTGAAATGATATAAATCAATGAAAGATACTGAGGGAATACAAGATACAAGAAAATTTTGACAAAAGGCGAAAAATACAGAACACGCGAAATACAGTTGGATAGCAAAATGTAAGAGAACATCGGAAATATCAATATTTTAGATATATTGCTCTAAAGGTTCAAAAGATTTTCTTTCTCCCCACATGAGGATTTCTCTTTCTCTCTCTGTCCTTTATCCTGTCCCACCATCTCTTCCTCCTTCACATCTTGCATCTGGTAGCAGCAACAGTCAGCAATGAAAGTTATAAAAGAAGTGTAGGTGGCCATTGCCTTGGCCTAATACTAACAAGAAAAGACACTTCACTTCAGACCTTTTTCCCCTTTTCAAAAGTTCACAGGTAAAGCTCTTCAAACCTCCGAAGTAAAAGGACGAAGGAAGAACAAAGGAAATTTACGGCCAAAAATGTTTTATAGTAAAGCGGGACTTACGCTGTTCATTTTGTATATCGTGAAATCACGTCGCAAATAATTTATTTCTTGGACCAAAAAATAAGAGTATATACTTCATCTCTAAGACTGAATGACTTAAAAAGAGAGGAGTACTGATATTGCAGCTTGCATTTTACTGTATACTGACAATCATTTCCACCTCTTCTTTAAATTAAATACATTCAAACTCTTCTTGTTTTCGTTGCAGTTTTTCGTTATCAAAACTAATCTCTCTCTCTCTGAAGAGAATTAAAGCCTTCAGTACAAACAATTTACGTGATTCGAAGCAAATCTTTTTCTAAAATTGTTTGACCAATTGTAAACTACTTGACTGATGCTTTTCCTTCTTCAGTGAAGGTTACAATCAGAGATCAGCATTTCAGATCTTCCCAGAATCGTTTTTAATTTCTTATCTGAAAGGAGAATGGGGAAGAGGGGAGAAGGGAGGGAGGTGGGGCCACTCTGAAGTGGGCGACAGAGCCAAAAAGGAGACGTAGGTGACGCCTTTTATGGGTCCCATGGCATACTTGCTCCCGCCCCACCAATCCTCGTCTCCTCCTCTCTACTCCACCTAACTCCTCCACCTACCGTCTGTCCTGCTCCAAAATCTTTTCAGCTCACTGATGTATCCCAGCCTATACTTTATCGTTGTCTCTGGGATGGTAGGCATTTTTTTTTACACTGTTGTTTATATAGTCATATAGTCAATCCAACTGTTCTTCAGTTCGATCCAAGGTTAGTCAGGCTTTAAGATAATCTTCAATTACAATTTATTTTACATTTACAAACTTACAATAAAAAATTTTACAATAAAACACACACATATATAATATATAATTATATGTATATATAAATATATATATATATATATATAATATATATATACACATATATATATATATATATATATATATATAATATATATATATAGAGAGAGAGAGAGAGAGAGAGAGAGAGAG
Organism: Macrobrachium rosenbergii; assembly: GCF_040412425.1. NCBI lineage: Eukaryota > Metazoa > Arthropoda > Malacostraca > Decapoda > Palaemonidae > Macrobrachium > Macrobrachium rosenbergii. Next base: position 23,527,744 of record NC_089792.1, read on the forward strand.
AGAGAGAGAGAGAGAGAGAGAGAGAGAGAGAGAGAGAGAGAAAATGTTTAGGAAAGATGATGTTATTGCTATCAAGTCCTAATAATTTATCAAATTTCTTTTTCATTGACTCTTCATGCCAAATTCTTTTATGTACAATCAGACCAGAAAGATATACAAGTGACGAATCTTAGAAAAGAGGACTTTTAGGAGACTCAATGGTTAAAAAAAAAATAATTTTTAATGAATTAGTTTTTGCTTATAAGAATTTTTTCATATGTCGACATTTCCACTGATATCTCTACAAAAACAATTCAGTTACTAAACAAAATTATTCTTTCTCAACGAAACTTCCTGAATCGCGTATTTTCCTCCAGTCAATCAGCATTTCTTATCGAAGAAGCCTTTGCATCAGTCGTTGTAAAACAACCTGTCACTTATTCAGCTGACTGTTCATAAACATAAAGTCTTCATCATACTGTCTTTTTCTCAATCAAATGTTCTCTAACAATCATTATATCTAAAAAAAAAACACCAACTTGTCAGTTAACCTTATCTAAACAACAAACCATTTTTGTAAAGACAAAAGTCTTCCTTAACCAGCTATTCCTTTCTAATGGACATTCCCCGAGTTTTAATAAAATCACGATCCACAAACATCTCAACTCATGAAGAAGCATCTTTCCCGCCTTACTTAGGCTCGAAAGAAATACCTCTTACTTAGCTTCAGGATCCCCGCTACTGATCTTGCCACACCCAGTTTCAGAACTATATCCCACCCACCTCTCTCTCTCTCTCTCTCTCTCCTCTAAACATAGCCGAACCCTATTATCCTTTTCTTTTTAACTGTTAAGATAGTCAGTCATCTACATAGTCTCTATTCGTTTTCTTTTCAAGTTTGTATACTCTTCCAAATAAAATACTTAATTTCTCCTTTTCTTTAATAAGGAAAAAAAGTTCTTGTAGATGCAAAACATTTTCTATTCTCTTTGTTAACCCACTTTCAGTATTGCCAGCAGAAATCATTCCCTTTCAGTTTAGGCTTAATCAAAAAATATCATCTTCAAGTACATCTCTCTCTCTCTCTCTCTCTCTCTCTCTCTCTCTCTCTCTCTCTCTCTCTCTCTCTCTCTCTCTCTCTCTCTTCCGGATCATTTAGGAAGTGACTATAAGTCAGGGAAAAAAATGGCTGCGACCTTTAAATTAATTTTCCTCTCTTCCTTCTTTTTCGACCGAGAAGCTGACAGTCGACCTTTTCGTGTCGATGAAGGAGGATCGTTTCTTTTGAAATAAAAACAAGACAAAAGCCTAAATCTTTATAACATCATTAAAAAAATCCGAAAAAAACTGTGCTAAGCGGAATACTGTAACACTAAGAGAATATTTTCAAAAACATACATATACAAAGTGTTACTATTTTGTTGATATGTATAGTGATTACGGTAATTTCTGTCCAACCACATCATAATTTTGTTGCAAACTTTTTTTTTTTTTTGCTTGTATTCTCTCGTTGCGTTATCACACTGACTTTTACGCCTGCCGTCAACTTTTTCTGTTCTCACGTCTCTTTCTTTTCAGCCATTTGAATGCAGACGCATCATTACTGTGGTCTCATTTGACGTTTGTCCGGATGTAAATGCTTCATTTATAAATTACAAAGTCTGCACATTATCAGCCCCCTAACTCAAGTCTTCCGTTTTCTTAAGAGTAAAGAAAAAATACGCAATGTATAAAAGCAAATATTTTTACTCTTCCTTTTATGATCACTTTCTCCACTTCATTTCCATCTACGTACATTATATAATCCATACGTCAGCCCCTCTTTAACTCTCATTTTCAGGCGCGAATAAAAAAAGGAATGAAAATAAATAAGAAGGAAAATAAATAAGAAGCTAAGTCCCTACTTCCTTTCATTCATCACCACCTTCCTCCTCATTATCATCATCATGATCCCTGCCTCTTTCTCTAAACCCCACCTCCAACCCCACTACCCGATGTCCCCCGCCCTACACACCCACTATCCGGACGCAGCAACCACATCTCCCATTGGATAAACTCAGCCCATTATAAGATCCGGGAACCTTTTGCCAGCCAGCAGGAAGTTCCCTCCCTACTAGTCCGTCTCAACACTAACTTCTTGATGCATGGTCCCTCAGGGACCCCAAGCCACGAGAAGGCAGCAGAGAGAGAGAGAGAGAGAGAGAGAGAGAGAGAGAGAGAGAGAGAGAGAGAGGAGGAGGAGGAGGAGGAGGAGGAGGAGGAGGAGGAGGAGGAGGAGGAGGAGGAGGAGGAGGAGGAAGCAAGCCAGAAATGAGTGGAAAGAGATGGAATTCAAATGTTAGAGAATGGAAGAAAGGATGTGAAAAGCAACATGTGAGAGGAGAAAAAAAAAAATTGTATGAAGAGTAACGTAGAAAAATTAGAGGAAAGGATGTGAAGAGTACACTGTGAGATGGGTGGATGGGGGAAATGATGCAAGTGTTAACCTTAAAAGAAAGGGGGAAAAGATATAGAGTAACACTGTAAGAAAAGATATAGTAACTCTGAAAAGTATGTAATGAAACGGACAGTTTCAAATGAGAAAACAGGCATATAGAAGATACACAAAACCACACGGGCGGAGAGAGAGAGAGAGGGGTGTGAAAAGCCTCATGGGAAAAGAGAGGATATGATATGAGTACCAAGATATGCAAAGAGAGAGGATGAGATATGAGAATCAACATGGGCAAAGAGAGAGAAAAAGATATGAGTACCAGCATGGGCAAATAGAGGATAAGATATGAGTACCAGCATGGGCAAAGAGAGGAAAAGATATGAGTACCAGCATGGGCAAAGAGAGGATAAGATATGAGAACCAACATGGGCAAAGAGAGGATAAGATATGAGTACCAGCATGGGAAAAGAGAGGATAAGATATGAGTACCAGCATGGGCAAAGAGAGGATAAGATATGAGTACCAGCATGGGAAAAGAGAGGATAAGATATGAGTTCCATCATGGGAAAAGAGAGGACAAGATATGAGCAACAGCATGGGAAAATAGAGGATAAGATATGAGTACCACCATGGGCAAAGAGAGGATAAGATATGAGTACCAGCATGGACAAAGATAAGACAAGATATGAGTACCAACATGGGACAAGAGAGGATAAGTGGAACCAACATAAGATATATGAGTACCAGCATGGACAAAGAGACGATAAGATATGAGAACCAACATGGGCAAAGAGAGGATAAGATATGAGTACCAGCATGGAAAAAGAGAGGATAAGATATGAGTACTAAGATGGGCAAAGAGAGTATAAGATATGAGCACCAGCATAGGAAAAGAGAGGATAAGATATGAGTACCAGCATCGGAAAAGAGAGAATAAGATATAGGAAAATGGAAAAGAGGATAAGATATGAGCATCAACATGGGAAAAGAGAGGATAAATAAGATCAACATGGAAAGAGAGGAGTACATCAGTAGATAGGGAAAAGAGAGGATAAGATATGAGTACCAACATGGGAAAAGACAGAATAAGATATGAGTATCAACATGGAAAAGAGAGGATAAGATTTGAGTATCAGCCATGGAAAAGAGAGGTTAAGACATTAGTTCAACATGGAAAAAAAGAGAATAAGATAAGATTAACATGAGATACAGTATCAACATGGAAAAGAGAGGATAAGACATGAGTACCAACATGGGAAAAGAGAGGAATAAGATAATGAGTATCAAAATGGGAAAAGAGAGGATATGGGTAAACAGAAGAGAGGATATGAGGACATGAGTATCAACATGGGAAAAGAGAGAATAAAATGGAGTATCAACATGGGAAAAGAGGATAAGACATGAGTATCAACCAGCCAGATAAAAATGGGAAAAGAGAGAATAAGATATGAGTATCAGCCATGGGAAAAGAGAGGATAAGACACGAGTATCAACATGGAAAAGAGAGAGGATATGATATGAGTATCAACAGCATGAATATCAAAAGAAAGAGGATAAGATATGAGTCAACTAAGATGTATCAACATGGAAAGAGAGTATAAGATATGAGTATCAACATGGAAAAGGAAAAGAGATGTATCAACATGGGAAAAGAGAGGATAAGACATGAGTATCAACATGGAAATCAACATGGGAAAATAGAAAAATAAGATATGAGTATCAACATGGGAAAAGAGAGAATAAGACATGAGTATCACCATGGAAAAAGAGAGAATAAGACATGAGTATCAACATGGGAAAAGAGAGGATACGATAAGAGTATCAACATGAGAAAAGAGAGGATAAGACATGAGTATCAACATGGAAAAGAGAGGATAGGACATGAGTATCAACATGGGAAAAGAGAGGATAAGACATGAGTTTCAAAATGGGAAAAGAGAGGATAAGATAAGAGTATCAACATGGGAAAAGAGAGGATAAGATATGAGTATCAACATGGAAAAGAGAGGATAAGACATGAGTATCAACATGGGAAAAGAGAGAATAAGATATGAGTATTAACATGGGAAAAGAGAGGATAAGACATGAGTATCAACATGGAAAAGAGAGGATAAGACATGAGTATCAACATGGGAAAAGAGAGGATAAGAGATGAGTATCAACATGGGAAAAGAGATGATAGGACATGAGTATCAACATGGGAAAAGAGAGGGTAAGACGTGAGTATCAACATGGGAAAAGAGAGGATAAGATAAGAGTATCAACATGGGAAAAGAGAGGATAAGACATGAGTATTAAGGAGGGAAAAGGAGGATAAGACATGAGTATCAACATGGAACAAGAGAGAATAAGACATGAATATCAACATGGAAAAGAGAGGATAAGACATGAGTATCAACATGGAAAAGAGAGGATAAGACATGAATATCAACATGGAAAAGAGAGGATAAGACATGAGTATCAACATGGGAAAAGAGAGAATAAAATAAAGAGTATCAACATAGGAAAAGAGAGGATAAGACATGAGTATTAAGGAGGGGAAAAGGGAGAATAAGATATGAATATCAACATTGGCAAAGAGAGGAAAAGACATGAGTACCAACATGGGAAAACAGAGGATACATAGAAACAATATAAAAGGAAAACAAAGAAAAAACCGATAAAGGATGCAGCTTTCTGAAAAGAAATGAATAGAGGCATTAAAGTAATGATAATAAGGTAAATAAGAAAAATAAAAAACTCAACGGTTACCAACGAAGGATGATTAATGGAAACAGTGGTAATCGAATGGTAAAAATAACACTAAAACCGCAAGAGATATACAAATGTGAAAATGAAAATATGACAAGCAAATAGCCATAGTTTAAATAAGAAGAAGAAGAAGAAGAAGAAAAAGAGAAGCCGAAGAAGATAAAGGATTAACAAAAAGTAAATACCCGGAAGAAGAGGAAACAGAAAAATGAAATAAGGAAGATGATGAAAGAACTAATCACCGTGACAAGGAATATTGAAACATTGAGAATAAAAGAGGAAAAACAGAACAAAGGAAAGGAAGAAGATAAAGGAGAAGATAAAGATGGAACCTGGTGCAAAAGGTTAAAACAGCTGGGAGGATGATTTATGGTGCTGCAAAAACGCGGGTATCGTTGGCTGCTCTACTTAACCAAAATATAATAGAATAAAAAAAAATGAAATAAGGTTTAAAGATGATTAAAATGAACTAATCATATATTATATATATATATATATATATATATATGACAAGGTAAAGTGGCATAGGGAAACATATACACACAGAATAAAACGATTCACTCCATCCAAGAAGTTAAAAAATCAGAGGTCTCAGACCCATTTTTATCCCAGAACATTTAAGGAAATAAAGTTCAAAAGTTTAAAATTGCCAAGAGAAGTGGGCAGGATAAATGAGACATATTTTAATTGAAGGCATCAATGGAAATAACTGGTGAAAAGATACATACAAAGAATGGAACTAAGGAAATTATGGAAAAATAGTGCTTTTTTTTTTTTTTGGAAAAAACAGTCATTTTTGGGAGGTAATGATTTATAGGTGTAAAATGAAAAACTAAAATATATCGTTGGTTGCTGCGATAAATGAACACAAAATATAAATAGAATAAAAACTATGTAAAACGATATCTGCCAAAATGAGCATTTTTAAATGCTTTAAAAAAGAGCTGATTAGTGCTCTTGGAGCATTAGTTATTCTTGAATGCGTCCTTCCATAGCTTTTGTTAGTTTAGCTTACGTGGGCAGAATAGCTAAAATGACCAGGGAGACAGAGGTTCATCATCAAAGTTTGAGATGGACAATGAAATGCAGTAAATGGTATACAATAATAGAGCAAACTCATTTTCCCTTTTTATGAACACCTTAGTCTTCATTTAGCAACTACCTGTGCAACCATGTTAAATACGATCATTCTAGTGAACAAAACAACGACTAAAATTGTAATTCACGGAAGTGTCGATAACAACCAAGAAGTTTCTCTTTAACGTGGAAAAATCACTGCAAAACATAACACCACTTTGTCTCAGACTTAAGCCGTAAAGGAACCAATACCTTTTAGCCCAGGCTACATTTAAGGAAATACTGGGGTTTAATTAGTTCAAAGTTTAGGTTTAATTGCCATATGAGAACCAGCGTGGGACGGAAAAAAATACTCGCTGAGCGATTTCTACAGAGCACATGCTGGAAATGGTAGCCTGAGGGGCATTGCCAGGCCACAAGTTAGAAGTCAGTCCACGTGAAGGTAGATGCTCCTCCACCACAATGGTAAAGAAACAAATTTACTCTCGCTAGGTGACCAAAAACAAGCCATTTGGCGTTTATAGATTTAAAGCAGACCGAATCATACTTTTAATTTTGTGTTCTTGCGTGACAGTGACCAATGCAGTTGCTATATTTGTTTTTGTTATTGACATTTTGAAGTACTGCTTTTGGACGATAAAACACTGTTTCAGTAACAAGTATTTTAGTTAAGACGAAAGACTATTGTATTTTGCCGAATTATATTACACTATATATATACATTAATGCTACACACAAAACACACACACACACATATACACACACACATATATATATATATACATATATATATATATATATATATATATATATATATATATATATATATATATATATATATATATATATATATATATATATATATATATATTATATATATATATATATATATATATGATCTTATATTAATATTATGATCTAATAATAATAATAATAATAATAATGATGCCAATTAGCCAACGAGAAATGGTGAAATGGTCCTCATCAAAAGAAGAGAGAGAACTGGCCAAAATAATGAAAGAAAACCCCTGGTTAACTGAGCAAAACACAGAAGCATCATCTTCACCTCTAACAGTTTTTGCAGACGGCCGCCAACAGGTAATCAGAAATTTTTACGCAAATTAGGTTCTGCATCAAAACGTTATTGCTTGTGTAGAAGGCAGCCACAACGTTCAATTCTCATAAATATAACGTAAAATTGGACCTTTTTATCTTGTACATAAAATGAACCTTATAATACGAATTTCAACAGGCTAAATGAATATCAGAGCGAAGTAAGAAGGGATACATCTTTTGGCCATATGGGATATGATTCCCTAATAATGACAATATTGACAACATACGAGAGAATGATCACGATGAAGAAAAGTGACAGTACTTTCAAATGATATCCCTGATTGGTCGCACTGAAATCTTTTTAAGTAATAAAATGCATTGCAATAGTGTGGTCCCTCACAGTGTGTATTCGGGCCGCATACTAATATATACTTAACCACGTTACCATTGGAAAAATATCCCCATTCATATCTGATTTGTATATTGCCTACAGTTTTCGAAATACGACATCATAAAAAGGTTACTGGCTTTACTGCAAGCTTTAGCATATACATTTATTTACTATAGGTGTTCTTCATTTAAATATACATATGATCGCTATTTTAATTCATTACATATTTAAATTTTTATGTGCAATCTGGAAGTTGTACATCAGAGTAATTACACCACAGAAAACTGACCGTGTTGAATGTGATAACTCTAGAGCATTATACTTGCGTCGGACGTCTTGAGAACCATACAACAGACTTAATCCCTAACGGCTTGAGAAAGAAATTGATGAAGGGCTTGGAGAATGAGAAGCTGAACTCAGAAAAAAGAGGGAATTGCAAATCCCCTTCTGATGGTTTTCGTTGATTACGAGAAAACATTTGACAGCGCCCACAGCCCAATATGGGAGGGCTTATCGTGTTAATCATGTAAAATTAATTGTAAGCATCCATGTCGGATGCTTGAATTTGTCGCAAACAGTGAATTGATACAACGTAATTTTATGTCATCTTTGCATTTTGTCTTGCCGTGGATTTGAATGTGAAAAAGAGTCGTTGAAAACTGAAGAAGAGAAGGTTTGGACAGGCATAACAACAAAAACTTGACAAAACTTACCATTTGCGGATATTTCTGTTTTGATCAACAAAGTACAACAAGTTTTACAAAGATTGCTTTATAGAATACATCATACATACATATGAGAATATGATGAGAAAAAAACAGAAACACGAGGACAGAGTATGCACACGGGGATGAAATAACACTGGATGAAGTAATGTTTAAGAGGTTGAAACTTTCAAAGATTCTAGAACACTACCCAATAGTGGT